>NC_051181.1:108097249-108378242 GCF_013339695.2 Rhipicephalus sanguineus
CGAATCGGAAAGTTGTCGCCGAGTATAGGGGTGGTATGGCGCACCTCCGCCCTCGGCCCTCCACCTCGCTACGCCGCGCGATGCTATTTTAGATCGGCGAAAACTGCGCACGATGACGTAAGAAACCTAGCGAGGTTCTAATAGCTTCGCTGTAATAAAAAACACTTCTACTTCTCTAGCGATCCCAGCTATGGTGCCGGCGGTAGCTCTCAGCGAGGCTGAGCTAGCAGACCTCTATATTTCGCAGGTAATAATAATTGTTAGGGTTTGACGTTCTAAAACGACGATATGATTGTGAGGCACGCCGTAGTGGAGGAGTCCGAAAATTTTGATCACCTGGGGTTCTTTAACGTGCACATACATCTAAGTACAAGGGCCTCAAGCAATCTCACCCCCATCGAAAAAGCGGCCGCCGCGGCCGGATCCCGCGACCTTCGGGTCAGCACTTGAGCGCCATAACTACTAGATCACCATGGCTGGTATTTCACAGGTAATCCGTGGCGAGTAAAAATAAAAAAATAAAAATAAAAGCTGGGATAACCAAGATGTCGGGTTCTTTCTATGTCTTATAAAGGCGAAAGCACACATGGCACACCGGTCGTCCATGTTGTGTCTACCTGGTAACTACTCTCGTATCTGTGTAGTAGTCATATTTGTGTCGCATCAGGAGGGAGCAAGAAGGCTTTGGAGGCGCTGAGAGTATTCAATTTCAGTTGCCAGAGTTTTCTACTAATGAAGCGAAAGGCTTATGTGACTAAATCGGTTGGAAAACGCGGCGTCCTTGCTTGCAGGTGACGTTGCATGCCGGCGGCGGGAGGACGAATAGTACGAATATTCACATGATGCAAAACGATGCTGAGAGCAAAATTTCATGTGTCTCGTCACTGATGACGTGTTCTGCCGGCCCACCTTTGGCCAAGTAAAGGAGGATTAGACTAAGCGACGATGCCATGTTCTGATGTCATCAAATACGTCATGTTGTGACGTCATTACACGAAATCGCCGCTTATTTCAATCCCCCTTGACTTGGTCAAAGGTGGGCCGGTGACCGATCTCGGAGAGGATTGCAACGGAGATAATTCCAACGTGAAGTTCAATGTCATATTTTTTTCTCACGTGAGTAGGTTTAGCTAGGCCACTAACACGCTCACAAACCAAGAGCGAATAGTTTTCGTTGTGGAGTACTTATTTCGATGGCGTCGTCCCTTTAGGCTTTTGTTATACTTTGTGCACAGGTGCCAGACCACATGAATATTTAACAAAAGGTGATATTTTCAGTGCGTGCGCTTGCGTCATTACATACAACTCTATACATTTGGCGCCATCCGTAAAAACGGCACAGAATCTCTGACGTCACCTATGAGGCTCATATGCGCATAATTCGCCTCTCTACAATGCGGAACAAAGTAAAATATCATACATGAGCAGCATGTCTGTAATTATAATTTGTATTTATTTTTTTGGATGGTTAGACCTTGTTCGCATATACGCTCCTTTCTTTTATTGTGTATTTCAGTACATAAGTGCGTCATCGGTGAAAGGGCTACTTCGTTACGCGACCTTCAAATATCAACCGACGTACGTTCTTACTGCGTTGCAGTGTACGATTGGCATTGTTTTAACTTGGAATGGAAAAGCTTCACTTTTACCCACGAAGTAAACAATCAATGGGATAACTGACGCAGTGTTGGGCGAAGTAAGCCTTAGTTCTGTATGGGGACCACTGCTCGCGCATTTGCCAATGCGCGAGCAGTGGATTTTTCTAGTAGAAATATGAGTGTCCTTCGCAGCTGTGAAACTCTCTGAAAAGAATGCGTACATCAAGTGGAACTTTATTTCAGTCAAAAACAAAGTACAGCTGCCTAGGAGACCAGCAAGACAAAAGGAAAAGGCCCGACAAGGCGCCTTTGCCCTGTAAACCAAGAAATACCACGAAAATGACTCAATGCTGAGTTTTATTAATGGCAGTGCAATGGACGCATAAAACATGAGCATAGATAAGAGGTATTACATGTAAGTCACACGCGCACAAGAAAAACCAAACAGATTACATATTAACCCATGAATGACATCATTAAGTAGTTGAACAATTGACACAAAGTTAGAAAACTGTAAACTATAACTAGAAATTATGGAAAGAAGAATGATCTTGAAAGCACTTCTTCATTGCGATTGCGTCGCCACTAAGATTCATATATAAAAATGACAACGCTTTTAACGAAGAATATTGCCTTGACCGTAAGGGCTGCACCCCCAGTTTCGACATTTCTGAACGGCACAAAGGACGATAGAACTCTTGAAGACGACAGCCTCATAGACAAGCCCAAATATATTAACTCTTGATACGTACGTTACTTGTTTTACATTATGTTTCTTTGCCATCAAATTTAGAATGCGAATGAGCACATTCGTTAAAATGAAAGATATTAGGCTGAGCACTCTTGATATAGACGCTACGTGTCTTGAAACATAGCTGACAGTTTGCCGTTATAATATTCTCACCTGTATACAAAAGAACGCCGACGAGAAAAGTGTTCATAGCTGCTGTAATCAGTCTGGTGTGTCCTCTGTAGACAGCATCACAGCCTTCACCACCTGATAGCCTATATATAGCAAAGACAAGATCTATACACTGCTATAAAGGTTGACCTATATTGCAGTTTCACTTTCATGAAACAAAGTTCTAGGCCAATGAGACTCAGAGGCCTTGTCAATGCTAGGTTACTTGCTTCATTCTTGAGGTTCTTAACCTGAATGAATGAAACCGCTTATAAAGCTTGTTTCTAGGCGACTGTTTGGCGCGAGTATATTTAGAGGCATTGTAGTCTTTTATAGCGAAATAATGGCGAACTACTAAAGAAACGCAATGACTATTTTACTGTAGATACGGGGTGCCCTCTACGTGGGGCTACTGACTTAGCCGTTACATTCAGCAGTGGAAAAGCTGTGCGCAAGCTGCCCTGGAGGCCGTCTCCTTTGTGTTTTCTAATGACCCATAGCAAACACATTTTGGCCCGTTTTTCACTTTAAACCTACAGATGCTTTCAAGCTAACGTAGCCGCTATAACCAAATGTCTTATTTCCTGTATTTTAAATCCCTTGCGTCACTGGCTCTGTGACCTAACATTCTCAATGTAGTTCAGACACAATAGACAACCATGCGGTATAACGTTATGCTTATACTACAGTGACCAAACTATCTTTCTACTCAAACAAATATCCTACATCTGATTATTCCTACACCTTAACAATGCGCGCGGCCAACGTAAACGCGCCAACGTATTCTCGGCCCAACCTTGGTAGTACGCTGCTCAGAGGCAGGCTCCACGACGTAGCATGCGTGGTGACGCTGGGCATAGAGATTGTGTCGCTAACAAAGCAGCGTCGTGATTTCATAGCTTGGTATTAAAATAAAAACGATAGTGAAAGTCTTATGGCGCGTCTAACATCAGCACCAGCTTGGATACGTTGTGTGTGCACCCTTTTTCGCTAAAACTTGTTTTCTTGATTGGAGCCATAATTGTAGCTACAAGGGCGTACGCACACGAAAATGCGGAACAAAGCAAAACCATCGCCAGCACCTGGAAAACGTGACACCTGCGCACTTATGTACTTTGTCTTACAGGCGAATTTGTCTGAAAGCAAGCAGCAACTACCCAGGCAAATAAGAACATTTTTTCATAGTCCGGAGACGTCATCTACGTCTCACGAAGAATACATCACTGCTAGAAATTCTATCAAGTAGCCTTGAAAAAAAAAAAAACGTATCGCCTAAGACGATTCGAGAGTGAAAGCCATCTTCTTTTTCTTCTCAGTTGATGTATTGTTCCTTCCCCACCCACCTCCGAATGCTTTCTGCACCTAATGTGGTTTTGCACTGCCTCAGTGATCGGCCCCCCTTTGACCAAGCGACGATGTTTTGTGACGATGTCATCAGGTTACGTCACGAAGATTTCACGATAGCCTCACGAATATTAGTGATCTGTGACGTCATGATGACGTCATATGGTGACGCCATCACGCGATGATGATATTTAAATGCCAGCATTTCTTAGCGAACTTTTACCACATTGAGGGTATCTCTCTATCTATCTGTCTATCACGCTGCGATGTAACTTTATAGTTCACTTGATCCAGCCACATCAGTGTCAAAACAGAAGAAAAAATGCACGGGTGATATACTGATTAAGATCTTCGGTGTAGTGGTCACTGGCATTTATGTTGAGCAGTTCGTTGGCATGCACAGAACAAAGTCAGCCAACTGTGCGTAGACATGGAGTTGCCTTTATAAACCACCGGCGCATGCCGTTTCATGAACATGGCTTCCGAGTTTTCGCCGCTGGTACCGCGGCAGATGCATCGTGGGCAGAGTCCATCTGCTGATGTTGAAAGGGAGGGCGTGATCACAAGTAGCATTGCTGCCCAATCAAAAACCCTGAAAGCAGACAAGCACGACCAATTAGACGCGGCTGATGATGCTCGATAAATGACGAAAACTGGGTTTGATAGGCAAATAACTATATTGTCTTTCAAAACGGACATTCGTTTTTACATGTTATGACTCTTTTTCACCTAGAAATAACGTGTCACTCATTTATTTCAGCAACAAATACGTGTTGGATGTATCGGAGATTTGCGTTCTTTCATTATCTTGGCCATGTCTAAAAGCGTGCGGGAGGCACTATTATTTGTCAGTACCATAAAGCAAAGATCTCAGTCACTGCTTCATTCGTAAGCTAAGACAACTGTGCCGGCACATTCGTGATACCATGAACACAAAATAATCGAAGTAGCGCACGTTTACAACCAGAATTGCTTTTGCCTCATTTACAAGGCATTTGTCAAAGACAGGTGCTGTGCATTAATAAGAAATAAATGACGAAGCAAAGCCAAACGGCGTGCTGCCTCTTTGACGTTATTCCCGTGCTGACGCCATGTAGTGAACTCCGACAAGAGACAAAGACAACGCTGAATAGTCTAGCGAATAAAAAGGAGTTCATGCTTGGCCACGAACCTTTGGAGTCTCTACCCAGTATGTATACCTAGGAAAATTACTGACATGGAGCCTACACACCGAAAGGAAATTCACCGAAGAACAAGGATGGGCTGAAGGAGTACGGCACATTCTCAAATCATGACAGGCATTTCACTAGTTTTTTTAAACAGAAAGTGTACAAATGTTGTGTACTGCCAGTACTGTCATATGGCCCTGAAACGTGATGGTTAACAAAGAAAATCGATAGTTTATTAACTGCGCAACTTGAACGAAAATAACTAGGCGTGACATTAAAGAGACAAGAAAAGAGTACAGTGGTTTAGAAAAGAAACAGAGGTAGCCGACATTGTATAGCTTTGCATTAAGAAGTGAACCTGGGCAGGTCACGCAATGCAAAAGGCAGCTGAGCGATCGTTAGATAGAGCGATGGCATGAATGCCAAGAGATGGGAATGAATGCAAAGGACGGCAGCGCGTTAGGTGGAGTGACGGAGTTAAGAAGTTCGCAAGCATAAAATGGAATCAGGTTGCACAAGATAAGGAAACAGAGGTCGCTGTGAGAGGCCTTATTCCTGCAGTGAACATAAAATAGGATGAAGATTGTGATGATGATCTTTATTGTAAACATACGCATTGGTTACGTAGCAGCATATTTTAAATGCGAAGCATTTCTCTGCGAACCCAAGGCACTTTGAGAATTTCTATCTATCTATCTATCTATCTATCTATCTATCTATCTATCTATCTATCTATCTATCTATCTATCTATCTATCTATCTATCTATCTATCTATCTATCTATCTATCTATCTATCTATCTATCTATCTATCTATCTATCTATCTATCTATCTATCTATCTATCTATCTATCTATCTATCTATCTATCTATCTATCTATCTATCTATCTATCCGCCTATGTCTGGGTGCTCTCACGATCGCCTCTTTAACTTGGTCTAGACCAAAATAGGCGTGGGAGGGTAAGGGGATCTGGCGAATATGACTGTCTGGTCATGACATGAATAACGCGACAATCCTATCGTGTACGTCGCCAAACCCTTTCTTCCAGACACGTGTGGCACATACCCGCTTATATTACGGGCCGCGTTATACCGGTATGCGCCACAGGTGATTGATAGTTTGTATTTGCCCAGGAAAGGCGAGAACATATATTGGTAATTTAAGTTCGAGGGGGTTAAGAAAAAATGTCAGGCCTGCGCGGAAAGCGCAGCACAGTCACAGCGAAAGCTCGAAGAGTGGCATTTCTAGAGGCCGTTATAAACTATGTTGTGGCTACTGATACAAGTACACTAGGAAGGTACCCACTACGCCACAAATGATAATTTTTGTGAAGATGGGAAGCACCCACCACGACATTACTCGTTATCCTGCGGAGAAGCGAGGTACCATCTGTAAGGCATTATGTGCACTTTGTTGGTGCGACGGTTGATGACGATGCAGAATTACGGCTGATCCCTTTGTAATGGGTTGGAAACTTTAAAAGACCCACTAGTTACGTAATTCGCATTATGTGACGCCCAGTCGTTATTTCATTCTCCCACCGCGCTTATAACATACGCTTACATGAGAAAGAGATAGAGAGAGGGAATCAACCTTGTTGAGACCCTGAGCAAATGGACCATGGGAGCCTTATGGGGTTCCTTGGCAACCAATAGAAGTGCACTTGCGAGGAAACCACTACGTTTTAAATCATCATAATTTTTGTGAAGTAAGGAAGCAGC
This sequence comes from Rhipicephalus sanguineus, assembly GCF_013339695.2. Classification (NCBI taxonomy): domain Eukaryota; kingdom Metazoa; phylum Arthropoda; class Arachnida; order Ixodida; family Ixodidae; genus Rhipicephalus; species Rhipicephalus sanguineus. The sequence goes on from NC_051181.1 coordinate 108,103,984, forward strand.
CACTGTATAATTTTTCTTCATTCTGCGCAGAACCGTAGTACCTGCTAAACACCTGTAAGGCATTATGTGCACTTTGTTGATGCTGTGCTTGATGACAATGAAGAATTATGGCAGAGCCCTTTGTAATGGGTTGGAAGCATTCAATAACCAACTCGTTGCGCAATTCGCATTGTGTGACGCCTGCTTACAGAACTCGCGTTGTGTGACACTTGGTTGTTATTTTACTCGTCTACCACGCTACATTGCATATGTTAATGTGGTTCGTTCCCGACATGAAGCCTGTATAGGGTCATTTTGCAAAGCAGTTCCAAACACCGGCATGGCTCTGAGGTTGAATACTGGGCTCACACGCAGAGGGCCGAGGTTCGAACCTTGTTCCATCCTGGAAATTTTCTCTTATTTCGTTTTTTTTCTTATTTCGAGCGATAGTGGTTACGGACACCGGCGGCGGACAACTACGGCACCAAAAACGGCCCTTGTTGTGATCTCATAACAGCTTTCGCTGTAAAAGATAGCCTATTGTGGCGCATGACTACAGAACACAGATCTGACGTCTGATGCCGGGTCATTAACAATGCCGCAAGGTATAACAAAAGTGGAGTATGAACAAAACTGAGAGCGAAGAGAGTCGATACAATAGCACACTTCTGCAGAAGCGAAAAACAATTATTGTGCCCGTCGTGCAAGTGTTGGCGGGTAGCTAAAATCGATGACATTTTTTGCAGCGGGTACTCCACAAGGCGCACAAGACTACTACGCCATCTCATGGAAACCAACCTAAATGCCTAACCCATTATATAAAAAATGCAACTCATTATTTCTTTATGGATTTATGTGTGCCATCATGAAACGTTAGTTTGCCTTTTGATGTAAAAAAATAGAGATGATCGAAGCCCTGGCGCCCGCATTAATTTAAATATAAGTAATAAGCCAACTTTGAGCAAACTTTGTGACTGGTTTAAATAAAGATCAACGTGGCAGAACTTTTTGTTGGGTTAATTGGCGCATGTTAACGAAGGAATAAGGCGCCAACGAGACAAACACAAGAAGTGGCTGTCCGTGTCACTTGTGTTTGTCTCATTGGCGCCTTATTCCTTCCGTTACCAACGTAAAGTGGCAGCTCCGCAGGAGGTGAAGACGCCGTTTTGGTGCGTATCCATGCTATATCCGCAACATCTTAGAAGGTGGTGCAAGTCTGCCTGCCACACTTTACTGTGGGAATCGGTTTCATGCGAATCGGTCAGCAAGTACTTCTATGCTGTACTTTATGGCTTTGAGCCAAGCGTTACGAAGTGGATGGACGTGTTTTTGTGAGTTGCCAGTTCCGCTTATTATAAGCGGATTTGGGCTTCTTTTTTGGCTGAGTCGCTTGGAAATTCTTAGAGTTGTTTGTCGCGTCTTTTTTTGGCTTACTCGCACTTTTTCAGGAAATATTATGTTAGTGCCGGCACGCGTATTTGTCGTCAAATACATGGCTTGAGTCAAAATATACGAAAAAACATAGCAAAAACAATATAGCAAAAAACATAGCAAAAACAATATCCAACAATAAAAGCCGTGTGCTGGTTTCGATGGTTGAATAGCGTCTCTCACGCCTACGGAATAGGATGAAGAGCGAAATGTTGAGCGCCATCGTGCACGTTCGCTACGGCCTTCGACTTCGACGTACTTGCTGCCGGGATTTTCAGCCAACCGCAAAGATGATGCAAATGTTCAATTCGAAGAACATGTATGGTTCCGCGGAACTGGATGACATGTATTTTCCAGATGTATTGGGAACCAATGACGATGACTGTGTGTAGTGTGCGGTTGTGAAGTGCTAAAAACAATCTTCAGTATTTTCAGTCATTCGAGCGCCTATTTTTATTATGTGAAATGAATAAACTATAACGAAAAAAGTAATACAAATAAACTTTTTGACCTTCAATATGTACTTGTAGTATTTTTTCACACTATAAAATAATTTTCAAGAATGAGAACATTTTTTTTGCACTTCTGCTTGTTTTGGGCTTATTCACAGGAGTGCCGCCGATGTTTTGGGCTTATTTTGTGATGACCTGTTTACTCGGCGGCATCTGGCAACACTGCTGTGTGCACATCATGGGCTTAACAGGCACGTCGACAACACTGGCGTTTAAAGTGTAACTCATGCTGCGACGTAATGTGAGCCCTCACGTTAGAGTACATACGTCAGTACTATCGAAACTAAGTGCACCTTATGGTGCAGTCATGTGGATATCATGCGTAACTTTCGTTAATGTATTCCTCCGGGATCGAGCAATGCTTCAATATAGCTTGCGGAATCATAGGAATAGAAATGTAATGTTTATTAGACTGCTATTAAAGCGGCGCCAACACTGCAACCATATACGTTAATCTGATATGACGCCTGCATCGTAGGAGTACATATGTAGCGTTTATTGCTTTCTTGTAAAATTAGATAGCCTGCTTCACACCACAATTGACGTTTTCCCGACATTACGCCTGCATAGACTGTTTTTCCAGACCAGTTTATAGACCTGGCATGGCTCTGTGGTAAAATACCTGATTCCCAAGCAGAATGCTTGGGTTCGAATCTTGCTGGGATCCTAATATTTGACATCAAAGAAATTGCGCGACGAAAACACGGACAGAAGAAGAGAAGTTCAAACATAGCGCAATTTCGTCGCGCAATTTCTTTGATGTCATGGATCACCAACTAGCCCAAAATGCTGCTCTCATCCTGAAATTTATTCTTTCCATTCGTCGGGCCAACGCTGCCGATGTCAGTTTTCCATAAAGCTCTCACATTTAAATTACCAATTACCTTTCCTGGTTACATATAAACTGTTAATCACCTGTAGCGCATACCCGTACAGCGCGGCCCGTGGTAAACGAATATGTGCCACACGTGTCTGGAGGAAAGGGTTTGACGACGCGTGCATAGATAGATAGATAGATAGATAGATAGATAGATAGATAGATAGATAGATAGATAGATAGATAGATAGATAGATAGATAGATAGATAGATAGATAGATAGATAGATAGATAGATAGATAGATAGATAGATAGATAGATAGATAGATAGATAGATAGATAGATAGATAGATAGATAGATAGATAGATAGATAGATAGATAGATAGATAGAAACGCTCAAAGTGCCAAAGGTTCACTAAGAAATGCTTCGCATTTAATATCGCGTGTGTTGAGGCAAACTGTTCATAACAGTAAACGGGGATTCATTAACTGTTCTTGACATATGGTTCCGCGCTATATAAAAGCAGACCGACTACTCGCCGAGCGTCGCACCTTCGCCATGGCACCATCCCGCGATCGACTGAAACCAGTGCACTTGATGAACACCCATCTTCTTTCCGCAAAAGCCTTGCACTTCCCCAGTTTTAACGCGAGAGCGTTAATGAGCTCGTTTCGCAGAAATTCCGGTGTCGGCGTCGGCGTGAGCGAAACATCAGCGTTGTCCGTGAGAGAAAATGAGAGATAGGTGCAAATTAATAAAAACACCCAGGACTTCTGCTTGGTAAGCAGACGTTCTACCACAGATCCACGCTCGTGCTTGAAAACGTTTCGGAATAACAAAAAACCTATAAGAATGTCATGTAGTGGGATGAGTCTCCTTAACACATGTAATATTGTGTGGCAGAAGCGTAGATTAGCACCAGGAGTCAAAACATGTGAGTTGCGCAAGGAAAGGTTGGTTTAAATGCCAAATAATACAAAGCGCATAGGCATAATTATACATCGTTATCAGAAGCAGGATCAACAAAGCGCGCAGTTGTGCGTGTGGTCTTACGAACGTGTAGTGAGTACTTCGCCCATTCACAGACGGAAAAATTATGGTGTAGTGGGTACTTCGCAACTGTACTTGCAGTAGGCCTTCGAGGATAGGATAACGAAGCGAGGCCAAACTACGCTGTCGCGTTCTTCTCGTGAACGCGAAGCTCAAATGTTCTGCAAATTTTTGTAAATAAACAATTGTAAGTAAGAAAGTCTGTCGCTCGAATTGCCGTGTAATGCAGCTGCTTTATGGCTCTGCGCACAGTGTAGCTTTCCGACAATAAAGCAACTAATCCAAGCTCCGTTGAAGAGCACAACTAGGAAAACGAACGCACGTATAGCCGCAATGACCGTTGCCGTTAGACAAATACGTGTTATACAGTGCACGTACAAGTAACTTGTCATACAGTTTGCTTCGTGTGACTTGAAGTAAGTCCATCTTGAAGTAAGTGTGACTTACTTCAGTGTGACTACTGTGAAGTAAGTGTGATCAAGTGCATCAACCGACTTTGTCGAGCGCTTGCTCGGTTTGGTTTGCTTTGGGAAATGACGAGACCATTGGTTTGCAGAGATTTAACTTTATGGTATGTCTTGATTTAGGCAAGGACGCTAAGAAGACTACATGCTTCTACTACACGCAACGGCAAGGGAGAAAGCGTGTTTCACCAAAAGACAACGCACAGACACTGCTCGGCGCCGTCGGCGCTCTCGACGCGAACGCGCAGTGGGCTTGAATGCAGCCAGCGCCTGTGGTGGCGGTGGCACGAAGGACCCGCATTGAGCCGTTGTCCGTTTTCGCGACCACGCTGCACTAGCCTTTGGCTGAAGATCTTTCGGCGTCATTAACCTTGCCTGAGTTTGAAAGCCAGGTTCGCGGAACAAGGAATTTTCCGGGTTTGTAGCTGGAGGAGTACAGCTATCGCTCTAATATGCTGATCTCAGAAAGCTACAGGTGAGGATGCATCGTTTGAAGTTCTGCGATTCGCTGTGAACCAACAGCTGTCTTTGGCACAATACACACCAAGTAAAAATAGCTGTTAGCACCTTTTTAAATAGAGTCTTTCTCTGTGTTTGTTAGGACCATTTTATGCAAAGATCGCTACGTCGTGCGCCCTACTAGTGCCTGTACTCCTTGCATGCCTAGTTACTGAAAAGTCGACTTAATTATGGAAGTTAAAGTGGGACAGAGATTAAGGAATACAAGGGCCCAGTTACATCTGCGGTTGGCTACGCTGTATTGGGGTAATACGGTACGTGTCTAAAAGGTGAACGCGATGGGAAAAAACCTTAAGAACATCTGGCCTATAATAAGGTCTCCTCACGCATATTTTCTTAGCATGTCACGGAACATCACCTTCCTTTTTACGAGGAAACGCAGTGTCTCTCTGTCGCATGCTATCCCCGTTCAACCCACAATCTGGTCAGTTTTGCGCTAGAGAACAACACCTTCAAAATTGTTAGCTCTGATTTCTGCACAAATGAGACGCCTAGAACAGACGATTAAATATTTTGTCCTCTACCGAGCTATCGAGTCTCATTCAAGGAATGTTATCGCATTAGGCCGCCATCAGATTTTGGCTTCCTTTCTACGCAGCAGGCTTTTGGGGAATTACTAGTGCTAATTATGTTGATCCGACATTCGGAACACAGTTGCGTCTATGTTATGTACTTTATGACAGACATAATATTGAAAGATTGAAAACTACATGGCGATATCAGTACCTCAATAGCTCCACATGCATTGCCGCGAACAACACGTGAAATTTTTTTTACCGGATTGTTGGATGTAATATGCGGGATGAAGGTGCTGGCGCGGCAGAAGCAAGCGGCGTTTATGGCTGACAACGGCTCGACTTAGGCATCTCATGCGCTGTTAGCTAAAATGTGTCAGCAAAGCTCGTGAATTTCATTTCTTGGCGGCAATAATCGTAGAAATAATTGCACTGGGCTAACGTGTCTAATTGCATACATTTGTGATATTTTATTTGTCTTTGTTTTTAAGTCATGTAAGGCCAAGAAAAAGGTATTTTTCTAACCATTTACCACTGAAGACTCTTCTTGGTCACCTGAAACACTTTCCAGTGCGTGCACACACACACACAGACCCACGCACGCACGCACGCACGCACGCACGCACGCACGCACGCACGCACGCACCCCCCCCCCCACACACACATGTCATGGAGAACGTGTGATGAAATACGTGTCATGGAGAACTTACGCGTACGAAACCAGTAGCTACGTAATCTAACCTGTAAGTCTAACCTGTTTTGGTGTGCAGTATGAACTTTACAGCATGCAAACTAATCACTCAGTTTTTAAAAGAGGCAGATATTCAGGGCAGTCATAAGGGGCAGTCAGGGAAGTCATCAAGGACTTGTTCCATTTTTGGCATCCTATTTAAATTGTTTTCTCTTATGTCACCAGTCGCGTAATTTCATGGTCTAGTTTAACGAAAAAGCTGGCAAAAACATCAAATATTAACGTTTATGCGATGCCTCTCTTTTCCTGGTCAAAATAGTCTTCTATAGTCTCGCCTTCTATAGCCGCGCCTTGTATAGCCCCTCAAGTGAATTTTTTAGAGATGAACTACAAGGTACGGAAGAAGGATACGCATACCAAAGCTTACGGTTGAGTGTGATCATAAATTCTGATCAATATTCTTATCAATATTCTCAACAATATTCTGATCATAAAATCCAGAATAAGTTTTTTCTACTACTGACTCTCGCAACTAATGAACGCATTTTCAGCAAGATGCTTTGTGTTCTAAAATGTTGGAAGGAAGCTTTAAAGTCTACTTTCAAAAGTATTACTTCAGTTAAAATTCAGATACTGCTCGCATCAAGAACGAATTCTTCCGAACATTTCGTTTGATGATACTGCTTTCTGCGAAAGTCCCGTTTTTCTCAGAAACTCATCAGAGGAACTTCAGGGAAAGAATAATGCATGGATTAACTTCTAGCGCCGACCGTTGGGGCGCGCCACAGCACGGACGTTCTTAAGATCACGTGCTATCGCTTCGAACAAATTAAGTTTGGCACCTTGTTTTAACCTTGAGTTTGTCTCTTCCATTCGGTGTTCTCTCCTAAAAAAAATACACGCATGCGACCAATTGTCTTGCTGGCGCCAGCATGTCCTAACACAAGGTTATTTTCGAAAATGCAAAGAGCAAATGGACACCAGCGATTGTGCCATATCTTTTTCTTTCCGGCCACTCGATCACTGCATGTTAAGTCTTTACGCACGCCTTATTGCGGTCCCGCCACCCTGACGCTGTAATAACAATACATACTAAATCTTGTCCTTAGGCTAAAAGGGTCAAGAAGACATCGCCTGGCTTTTGAATTTTGGCTGCACTTGGGCGCCGGTTACGTTCGAACGCCACCGTGTTTCTGAGGATTGTGCGCTTGGACAGGACAATGAAGTACTACTTTTTGAGATTTCGAGAAATATAATTTCACTGCCCAAAGCAGTATTGTTTCATTTTTTTAGCTCTACAGCCAGTGCAGTCACCATTGTTTGTCGGCGTGGCGCCGGCGGCCTCGTGCTATTCAGCGGTGCCCTCGTTGAAAGTTGAAGGTTATTGTTTTTTTTTTTTTGATATTCGGATTAAACTTGAAACTTACACCATCATTTCAAGAAACACCTTGCAATCTTGAACTTACAACGCAAACGTTGAACACAATTTTCAAAAACGAAAGGCACACAGTCAGAACAATACCTCGGCATCACGAACGTTGGTAGGCAGAAAGTTGAAGAAAATAAAATACGTCTTTGTTTCAGAAGTTGATGAAGTTAATGCAAACGTACTCGCGGTTTGATGTAGGGTGTGCATTTGTCATAATGATGTTACGAATGTATTCATTGTTCTATAGATAGCACGCTTTTCTTTTTTTTCTCTTTGCGTCTTTTCTCGGTGCAGTCCAGGTTGCACCAAAAAACCATTATAACGTTCACAACGTATAAATACCAGGCAAAAGCACACGATCCCAATGAGAAGTTATAGGCAATGCAACTTCATTAAGTTTCTCGTCCAATGATTAACAATAACAGCATAAAGCCGCAAGATGGCTGCCAAGCATGCTTTATGAGATGAAATATCGGAGTTCTTCAATGCTATCTAGTCAGGAGAAAGTTCATTCGTACTTTCAATTGGTGACACAAGAGGCGCTGTTGCGAGCTGAGGGGATGGACCTACCACTCTCGATTACATGGAGCTGCCCAATTTAGAGACCGTTTCATCCCGAATCGAGTATTTCTCAAGCTTGTTTCAACTTTGACTGAACACGGAAACTCAACCTTAGGCAATATAACTTGCTTGCAATGTGCTTCTCCTGAAATTATACACCGCAACGTTGTGCGCTGTATTGCAAGCGTAATGAGTTTGGTCAGCCTTACCACTTGAGACTTCCTTTTCCGTAGCTTCATATTCATTGTGTGGTGTGTCTACGGCATAAAATTCAGCTAAAATACAAGTGCTCCGCATATTGAGCTCTCTTTGCCGAAATTGGAGTGGCAGGCGAAGAGCTAGTGGTGTGCAGCTGCTTACGTAATGAAAATCTTGCTTTCAGTATGCAAACAATAATTTTGTGCGTCGATTACTTAGCGGTGCTTCGCGTCTGAAGGTATGGCTATTAGGGACCGCACTAGGGGAAAGTACATGAACCCGCGACTTTCAGTTTAGCAGCGTATCCTCTATCTCTCAATTGTGGATAAAGAACTCGGTAGCGACAACTAAGCCGAGGACTGGAAGATGTAACCGTAGAAGAACCGACATATGGGTGACTTGGTACTGGTTCAACATGCTGAAAGGGTAGCTCGAAAAACAAAAGGAACACAGGACAGCGATGTCCTTTGTTTCTTCCTACCTTCTGTCCTTGTTTTTCGCGCTACCTCCGTCATTATGGAAGGAGTATACATTGTGTGTCACGAAATGCGTCCCAAAATCCTCAAAAATAAGGAAAATGAAATGTTTCCTCGCTGCCTTAACATTACTCTTTCTGTGGGGGCAGACATCATAGGCTTACTAGAGACATCAATTACGGCTGTAGATACAGAAATTAATTTCCTTAACTATTTAATTAGTGGAGAGGGGCGGTCAGTTCAAATGGGAGAATTGAAAGCTTTTCTGGAAAGAGCCCATTGCCGTTTAAGGATTTTGCGAGGGCGGTCTCGAGTAATTATTGCGGAGCAATAAAACTTGACCAAATTCATCTTAGAAATTGAAGCGCAGATGAGCATTTGTTAACGTGTGTGCACCATGCGAAGTCGATCGATGGCTGATGTAACGACTCTCGCTCATTCCGGACGTCTCTGGAGAATATGGTAGTGGCGCTGTTCAATGTTTCTGTTTCGCCAGTCAGATTGGTCAGATTTCATGAATCTCCCAAAATTACCAACGGCCGCCTTTTGAAAATCCCAAAGCAATGATGGGCTCCTTGTAGGAAGCGCTCCAATTCTTTCACTTGACACGCCCGTTGTCCCTCTAATTGAAAAGTACATTTATTTGATTTCTGTAATTACTGCCCTAAGTGATGTTTCTAGTCATTTTAAGGTGCCTGCCACCACAGAAAAAGTAGATATGGAAGCAGCGAGCAAACACTGAATTTCATTTATTTTGTTAGAATTTCCGGACACATTTTTTAGGCACTCTGTATAAACCTTCGTTGGCATTTTTCCTTAGTTAAGCACTCGGACGTGCTATGATGAAAAAAATCACAGCATATCCACCGAGTGAATGATGATGAGTGGGCGAAGCTGCGGAGGTTCATCGGTAAACCGTGAATCTTCCGTGAATTCTGCCCAGTACATCATCACCGACGTGAGATCGGGCGCGTTTATACTAAAGGTTCGATGAGTTATGACGACTTGCAGCTCACTTTATTTTACATGTACGCTGTGAATTTTCATTGTTTAGAAAACCATTGCTTTAGAAAACATCTGGCGTGTTTCGTTAAGCAGCTGGCGTCTTTTCGTTTTGCTTTAGAAACATCTGGCGTTCTTTCGTTTGCTTTTAGAAAACATCTGGCGTCTTTCGTTGGTTTATTTCATCAATCAACGGCGTTTTGAACAAAATTTTATTGTTTAATCACGCACAGGAGAAATCTCACCAGGCACTACCTTGGAGGTAAACAATGGCTGCTAATGGGAATGAGACAGAAGAAGTCGGCTTTTAGCTAACACTTACACTTCTACTTCTACTAACGTTTCCTACTGGAACATGCCAATTGGCTGCTAATGGGGAATGAGAGACAGAAGAATTCGGCTTTTAGTTAACGCGCACGCTGCGAATTTTTTATTGTTCAACAACGCACAGGAAAAATCTTCCACCGGCACCACCTTGGAGGTCAAGATTTGGTACTAGCGCACTACGACTGGTTACGCACTACGACTACGACAACTACGAGGGACGAACGGGTGCCGCCTTAAGGAGCTTCGCCCCTAAAAAAGTTATCAGTCTGAGCAAGCGAAGTGTTCCACCCGAAGTGGGTGGCCTTCTGATAAGAGGAGGCCGCGGCCGTGTCCTTTCTGCGAGCCCTGTTCAGCAGCTCTAGCTTATCCTCAGCACCTGAACTCTAGAGAAGGCCTCCCGCTACTTCACGGATGTTTTGCGTGTGTTGGGTGTCTTTAGTACACGTCCCTCACACTCCCACGCCTTGTGACATAGGGTAATGGGGACGTCAAGGAACTTTTAATCAATGAATATTGCCTAAACGAGGCCCTCTGGAGTTACGTTTCATACATATAGTAATTCATTCGTATCTTCTCAAGGTTATCGTTTCCTTTTTTGGAGTCCGCAACTCAACTAGCCTTGGGTTATGGGTTCAGCAAGGTTTGGTAACTTTGTGGGCTGTAAGTCGCCAAATAAAGAATTTTAATTTGAGTCACATTTATGGGGCGGAGAGTAGCCTTTTCTGGTTAGTACGAACGCTGAGGAATAACTATATATTTATTATTTGTGCACTTATTTGTCATTTATGCATTATAATACATTCAATGCCCCGAAACACTACAGAAAGCAATGTAAAAAAATAAGAAAACATGCCAATCTCCATACAAAAAATTTAACAACACATTTTTCAAGGCGACCTTGAATTTCTTGGGGACTCCACCCTTTCAAAGTGACCTTTCCGGCAGGGAAATCCTCAAATAAAATCGCAGGCTTCGTCTTGAGACATCGTATATTTTTGGTAGCTTCTTAATTGCTTTCTAGTAGTAATCTCTTTGCTTGTAAATCCTTTTTCATGATGCTTCGTGCAGGTGGTTTGTGAGCCGGTAAGTATAGCTGTTCCACTGGTGAAGGTAGGGGCGGAAAGGGGTCTTCTTCCGATCTCAAAAGCTGCAATTCTCACCCAACAAATTTGCTGTGTTTAATACTCTTCTTTGTCTTCCTATTTTTCTGAATCTTCTGCGTCCTCGAAAATAATTAAGGTTGCCCTGCCCACTTTCGTCGGTTTTAATTTTAGTACAGATGTAACGTACGCTTGTTGTTGCAAGTTATGCTCCTGACACACGGGCTACCTTAAGTGCTCTTTGAGGGAGCGCATTTCGTCCCTAGTGTCATTCACACTCTTTCAGGCGGGAACGCTTAGTAACGATCGCTACAAAGCGCACTTGCCGGCGAGGGCATTCACTAAATTCCGTTGTGATGGATTGTCTTTCCTCGGAGGCACTTGATCGGAAATAAATAAGTTATTATGATTAACTCAGCTCATAGTATATTTTAACTATTGGTTTCGTTATTAACAGTACTGTTATGCATTAAAACATACTGTACCACAAAAAACTAGTTTGTTATTCTCGCTCTCAGGCAGTTCACGGCCCTGGTCGCCAGGCTAATGCCCAGCACACGCCGTCAATGGACCCAACTGCCGTGTTTCTACGTAAAGTTTATTCTAAGGGCTGCTGATAGCTATGACACATTATTACGTTAAAAAACTATTGCCTGAAACAATAGGTATTGGTTGTGCTTTCTAAGTACCATCACCATCACAATCATGTACAAAGTACACTCTTTCTTTTGTAGCAGCGTGCCGCCAAATTGACATTCTGGGGGCGTAGGTGCACTTGCTCAGACTGACACTAAATTTGCTAATGTGACAGAGATATTAACGTATGAGGCAGACCCGTGCCAGGAACTTTTGTCGCGAGGGGGGGAGGGGACTTGCTGAAAGCCTTGACTATTTGACCAAAACGACTATTTTCATGATTTATTTTCGATAAAACACCATGTGTCATCAAAACTTCGAGGGAGAGGGAGCCCAGGCCCCCTGCACCCCCCCGCCCCCTGGCTACGCGCCTGGTATAAGGGCAGTAAGCTACGGGCAATTAAGAAAGTAAACACGTTGTGTGCACCACACGTTGTCTTCTTATGCGGTTGTTTAACTTTTCTTCGATAACTGAATCGTTTAGACTTGGTTTGCTTTGTATGCGTGAAAAATCTCCTCCCAGCCGTCATGGATCCACAACCGGAGAAGACCTCTCCGCCAATGCTTTGACATTATTATTACCATAAAGCATGGCTGTCATCAAAACAGAGAGAAATTCCCAGAATCGAATCAACGCCTAGGTCGCTGCTTTCGTTTCTGTTACAGTTGTTGTCTTTTTACAGCAGTGAACACTTCATGCGGCCAACTGCGGAGTTAATGGGCTCTTGCTTAATATAGGATGTGATTTTTAATGCACCATAGATCATATATTACACATACAACTCAACGGGCACAAGCCCGCTTTCTCAGAGTGGTATGTTCTTCTGCCGAGCTAATCGGGTGGCATCTTTCGCAAGATTATTACACGCCTTGATGTCCCAGATACCACTGCAAAGCATGTAATGTCCCTTCGAGAGAGCTTCATAGAGAACTTATCTTCGCCCGTAACGAAATTTTTGTGGCTCGTGCATCGCAACGCTCACTGCAGACTGTGAAGGTGAACCTTGAAGACAAAAGCCACGCAACTTTTTAGGCAGTACCACTGGTAATATCAAATAAAAGCTAGAAAATGGCTGCTGCTTCTTTTTCAAGCACGGGATCGATTGATTGAAATAGGAACATTTTCAAAAATACAGTCTTCGCATTTTTTATGAATTCAACCTTATCTAATGTACTGTACTGAGTCATGGGCGTGGGCCTTTACAAAGTACATAGAACCTATTCCGCGCCTACAAAACTGAACCGTCTGAACCATAGATATTTCTAAGCGAAATGAACAAGTAAGCGCATTTTTATGAAATATCATATGCATCCGCTCGATTTATTACGTGAAATATTACGGTAAATTCCACACACCGGCTCCTAGAAGAAATGTATGTGCCGGAACATAAGCAGAATTCATCGGCATAAATTATTTAACAACGTACCTTGCGATGTAGAAAAATACAAAAAAAATATCGCATTGCCGAAAGAACTACAATCTTCAGCAACTGTCAGGCAAACCTTTTAGGGGCGAAGCTCCTAAAGCCGTGGGTCTGTACATGCATGTCTATCGTGGTACGTGACCGCCTAATTCTATGAAGTGCACTTGCGAGGAACCCACTACGCTATAAATCATCATAATTTTAAGTGCACTTGCGAGGAACCCACTACGCTATACTTCCTAAAGCCGTGGGTCTGTACATGCATGTCTTTCGTGCTACATGACCGCCTAGTTCTATAAAGTGCACTTACGAGTCTTACAAGTGGCGAGTTCTATGAAGTGCACTTGCGAGTCTTACGTCTTTCTTAATGATGTAATGGGCGAACTTTCACGGGAGAATTACGGTTTTACCGATGATCTCCCCTCTCGAGCTTCGCCCCACTCATCATCATTCATTCCGTGAATATGGCGTGATTTTTTTTTAAATATCCGCCCTAAGTACCTTTATTTTAAAGTGCTTTCCTGTTTTCATGTGGCCCTTCAGAACGAGATTTTTTTTCGTGATCATTCTCTGTAACTTTCATCCATAGTGTGTTTCTACATGTTCTTTAATGTTCATCCTCCGTAACTTTGTTTCCTAGACTTTTTTACTGCCTATTACATATTTATATTGGCGAATATTTATGCATACTTGTAATGGTCCTAATTGTAGTCTTCCGCTAAGGGGCCACAGAGTGTTTGCACGTGTTTTAGTGAATTTGAAACATAGTAGAGGTGTGAATATGTGCTCTGAAGTTTTAAATGGGGACGTAGGTTACTTTAGTCTTTGAGCCCTCTCACACGTGATGCGTCGAGGAACACACTGTGTTCTAATTCTGCATATGCGTGATACCCTTTCTGTAAGTAATCTTTGAACAGTGTTTTCGACACAATGAATAGCTTGCATGGACGTCATCGCGGTCGTCATATTATGATACCAGCGCGTCAAGAAGCTGCGCAAGCGAGAATTTTTACAGCACGCAGCTGTGTCTTGCGTCGCGAGAAAAGTCGACAACCGTAATATTGCGGCGAAAAACTGCCATTGTCCATAAAAAAGCGATGTACGCATGTTTTGTGTTGACGTCACCGTAGTCACCCTGTTTCAGTACTGGCACGGTGATAACAGCTTCCATGACGTCACACACAACCCCCTATTTGTGTTTTATACACTATCAAGGTACGCATTTAGCATTGCCGACTGGCGTTAATATTTGGTCTCTTGAGAGAGGAAGTACACAAATCTGAATATACATTTAATGTAGAAATCCTGTGTTCATGGCGACACTCTTTTCTTTCATATTATATAAACGGCCATGCCAATAGAAGAGGTTTTATCGTTCTGTGCAATCACCCTTATAATGTATGGAAAAATCTGAAGCCTTTGAAACTATTTATTTCTTTAAGGGGAATAAGTGCGTAATTACCCGAGTAGGACGAATCTATTGAATACATTTACATCCAATTCGCAGGGTCTATCTTATATTTTTACTGCACTTCAACACTTCTACCATCGTCATCGCTACACCTTGCATCCATTCAATCACGGTTTGACCATATTTGTAAACTTGGGTGTGCACGATCCATGACAAACAAAATTTAGATTATTTCGTATCGAGAACCTCACGTGACTGGAACCATTTTCTCGCCAGTCTTGTTTCCATAACGGGTTCAGACATGTTTTTTGGAATTTTTCGTTGTAACTGATATTGTCATATACCGAGTCATTTTGCTCGTATCAACTCTTTCATGTATTACCAATACTTCTTGCTGTATTCTGCCTCAATGGTTCTTGCGTAACCGTTTATTTTGCATAACTCTGTATAATTTCCCTTTCCTTTGTAACCCCCTCTCCTCTGAATTGCATTTGCGTTTGAGGTAAATAAGTATAAATTATAACTGCATATAATGCCGGTACTAACCGAGTGAAACTCACAGGAACAACCATTAGGGCTACAACTGGAATGTCAGGTTTCGACAACGAGACAAGGGGCGAACGTTGTGTGAATAAGAGATGGATGTGTCATTATCGTTTATATGTCCTGCACTGCGAAGCTAGACAGACTTATCACGCTCTATTTACTACGGTGGTAGCTGTGTTCAAGAGAGACGCGGAGCAAAATAATAGCCGTGCACCTCCCTTCGCAGTGATTGATAATGTTATCAAACGTAGTTCGAAATTCTGGCCTGTCGAGTGTCTTCAAGAGCAAATGTCTCGACCTTGGGAGGTAAAACCTTTTTACAAAGCAAATTTACAACTCTCTGTCCTTGTGTTATATTTCTTGTTTTTCACGTATGTTTGTTCATTCGAGATCAACAATGTTTTTTTTCGGTTTCGCCCAACACACTACACAATGCCTTGAAGTCTACAAATACGTATGTGCTACTACGAGCTGCACGCATCACGAGACGATGCACATAAGCTTCCTGTGTGTTTTTCTCGCCTTACCTAGTGCCCGTAGTAATGCTCAATCAATGAGAGCAAATTGACATTTTGCCAGTTGCGAAGTCAGGGCTAAATGAAATCGGAGGTAACGAAAAGACCACAGGAAGCACGAATATTAAGCTTCTGAATATACCACCGAATTTCTGTAAACAGAGATTACATTTTCCCGATTTTCATCTCGCACCATCGGTTCTATTTTTAGGATTGTAGACGTCAGTTACCAATTAGCAATCCTTAGGATATGCGCAACAAAGCTAGAACATGTTTAAAGGTCTTTTACAGCGAAAGCTATTATGAGATCACAACAACGGCCGTTTTTGGCGCCGTAGTTGTCCGCCGCCACCGGTAATAAAGTAGCGCAAAATAAAAAAAAATAAACGAAATAACAAAAAAAAAAAAAACGTCAGGCCTGCGCTGAAATCGCAGCACAGTCACAGCGAAAGCTGGAAGAGCGGCGTTTCTAGAGCCCGTTGTAAGCTTTCTTGGGGCTACAATACAAGTACACTAGAAAGATACCCACTACGCCATAAATCACAATTTTTGTGAAGCTCGGAAGCACCCACTAAGCCATTATTCGTCATTCTGCGGAGGAGCGAGGCACCAGCTACACGTCTATAAGGCATTATGTGTACTTTGTTGACGCGACGACTGATGACGATGAAGAATTAAGGCTCAGCCCTTTGTAATGGGTTGGAAGCTTTAAACGGCCCACCAGTTATGTAATTTGCATTGGGTGACGCCCGGTCGCTATTTCCCTCTCCCGTCATGCTGTATAACATACGTTGACGTGGGAGAGAGACGGGGCATGGTGAAGAACTTTACTGAGACCCCGAGGAAATGGATCATGCGCTTATGGGCTTCCTTGGCAACCAATACAAGTGCACTTGTGAGGAACCTCACTACGCTATAAATCATTGTAATTTTTGAGAAGTAGGGCAGCAGGCACTATGCCATTTTCCGTCATTCTACGGAGAGCCGTGGTACCTGCTAAACGCATGTAAGGCATTATGAGCACTTTGTTGATGCTGTGCCTGTTGATGACGACGAAGAATTATGGCAGAGCGCTTTGTAATGGGTTGGAAGCATTCAACAACCTACTCGGTGCGCAATTCGCATTGTGCGACGCCTGGTTACAGAATTCGCGCTGTGCGACGCTTGGTGCTTATTTTACTCTTCTACCACGCTATATTGCATATGCTAATGTGGTTCCTTGCCGACATGAAGCCTGCATAGGACCTTTTTGCAAAACAGTTTCAAGCAGCGGCATGGCTCAGAGGTTGAATACTGGGCTCCCACGCAGAGGGCCCAGGTTCGAACCTTGTTCCATCCTGGAAATTTTTTCTTATTTCGTTTTTTTCTTATTTCGAGTGATACTGGTTACGGACACCGGCGGCGGCGGCGGCGAACAACTACGGCACCAAAAACGGCCGGTGAAATGATCTCATAACAGCTTTCGCTGTAAGACATCCGGGATGGAACCCTACCCAGGCTTCATGTCGGGAAAGAGCCACATTAACGTGTGTAATATAGCGTCGTAGAAGAGTAAAAATGAAAGGCATGGCGTCACACAATGTGAATTGCGCAACGAGTGAGTTGTCGAATGCTTCCAATCTATTAAAATGGGCTGTGCCATAATTCTTCATCGTCATCAGGCACAGCATCCACAAAGTGCACATAATGCCTTACAGGTGTTAAGCGGGTATCACAGTTCTCCGCAGAATGACGAAAAATAGCATAGTGGCTGCGTCGCTAGCTCACAAAAATTATGATGAATTATAGCTCAGTGGGTACTTCGCAAGTGCGCTTTTATTAGTTGCCAAGGAAGCCCATAAGGCCCGCATGAATCATTTCCTCAGGGTCTCAATAAAGTTCTTTCTGTCTCTCTGTATCTTTCTCACTTAACATACGTTATATATCGTGGTGGGAGAGTTAAATAACGACCGGGCGTCACACAATGCGAATTACTTAACTAGTTGGTTGTTTAAAGCTTCGAACCTATTACAAAGGGCTCAACCATAATTCTTCGCAGGCGTCAGCCATCGCATCAACAAAGTGCACATAATGCCTTACAGATGTCTAGCGGGCTCCTGGCTTCTCCGCAGAATACCGAATAATGGCGTAGTGGGTGCTTCCCAACTTCACAAAAATTATAATTTGTGGTGTAATGGGTACCTTAAAGTGGTTATGAAGCACCCCTTCGGCTTATTAAAAAAACACATACTGCGAAAAGCTGACACGGCTATGAACTGCTCAGCCAAATATTGCAGTCGTGCGAGCCGCGTAAAGGCTACAAGCAGAGCGTGAAGTTGCTGTTTTCTCAGGCGCCCTCTTTTCAGAGGCCGCTCCTCACCCTCGTCGGTGGGAGGGACGTCTGCCGGTTCATATTGAGTATCTGCTTCTCCGTGTCGCAAAAGACATAGCATCCTCACTGGCCGATAGCCGACATAAATCGAGAGCAGCGTTCATAATAGATGCGCTTCTTGCCACGAGGTGCCGCCACTTGTCGGCGCCGCACTCCTCAGTCTGCTAACTTTACACGGTAGCCGCACTCGCGCATGCGAATCACAGCGGGAGAGCGATCGCGTTTCAGGACACGCGCTGACGTAACTTCTTTCCCCCGTGCCATCCCTCCCCTTGTAGCTTCCAGTGCGCTCGTCGGGACGAGAAAAGAGAGAAAGTGCTGAGAGCATGCGCCAAACCCTCGTAACTCCACTCGTCCTTTACAAATTCAAGAAATTTTTGCGGCAGTCGATTCGGGAGGCAGTAAACTCCGCTACTGAGGTCATTACACCATTACTGGGAAGAATGGTTCATGACCCATTTAAAGTATACTTATATTAGTAGCCGCAAAATATTTTACAACGGGATTTAAAAATGCCGCTCTTCCAGCTTTCGCTGGGACTATGATGCGCTTTCCACGCGGCCCTTGCGTTTTTTTAAATTGTGAAGCCACTTAGTTGGTCATCCGTGACACTCCCCGTTACCTCATGAACTGGCAACCCAATGCCAAGTAAGATGAGTTCGCACTTTGCAGTAAAAATGAGAAAATGAGAAGCCCTGCATATTGAGGGCTGTGTGTAATCTGAAAGAACCACGGCTGCGCGAAATAACTTATAGTGGTCTCATTTGTGCTGACTCTTTCCATTAACGCGCTGCGTTTTCAACGTATTTGTTGTAGTTCTAGAGTCTGCGCTAAATGCAGCTCCACTATTGTGAAACCTGAGGAAGAGCGTAGCACGGGCACCCAGCGATTCCCGTTCCGGGAGCTCCAACTGCTCCATTTACAAAACCCCCAATGGCGTCAGTGTTTGAAGTAAGCACGTACGGCTTCCCCGGCACGAGTAGAATATTTTTAGGGAGATTCGCAAACTCGGTGTGCGACATGCGCGCTACTTTTTGCTGCGCTTTATTATGTTCCTGTTTGTTACGGCAGTTGAGATACTTATCGTCTGCAGCGAGTTCAGTCAGGTTCAGATATAGCGGCGAAGCGCAGGAGAAGACCAATGGGAGGCGCTATCGCGTGCTTGGTGAGGTGGTGGCGCCCTCTCTTGCGCGGCGCGGGTGTCAACCGCATGTTTCCGAAGCGTTTTAAGCGATTTTATGTTAATTGTTGCGATTACTCCTTGGTTATTTCTGTTAAATATATTTTAGACCTTGTTCGTTTATTTTAACCCGGTTTTAAGCACTACCAGCCTTGTTTCAGACCTGTATTGAGCCCTTGATATTTGAATGTGACCATGCGACGTGAGACACTGGATGGACGACAAGCCAGGCCTCTAAAGTGCTACGTACTAAGAAGGCGATGCCTTCATTAAGAGTATGTATTCGGCTTATATAGAAAAAGCGTCAAGGTGGTAAGGTTGCTCGTGGCCAGCTCATAGAGACAGCGTTTGAGGCATACGTTAGCTATCAGAGCTGAAATGAATGGCCATGGGAGCAGCGTAGCGGGTGAAAGTACGATGACAAGAAGCGGCGTCACGAACGGACCAAGATGACATTCTGATCAGAAAACAAGTGTCGATGTAACCTCATGTCGCGCACAGCGCACTGCCTGGCCCTCGCGCACATTTGCTGGGCCCTGTCGCGGTCATTCTGTAGGTGCTCTATCGCATGCAAAGCACATTGGTGGTACGGCAAGGTAGGCGACACAGTAGAGGCATCGACGCGACTAGAACAGGCGTCGGCGCTACATTGAAGCATCCTTTTATAGTGTATGAGAAGCACGCTTAAAGGGGTCTTGCAACATTCTTCGAAACAATCAATAAATCACTTCATTAAATGATTTTATCGCTTTACGAATTGGCTGCCGCAAAAGTATTTATAATCCGTCAAGTACAAGCGGATTTACAGGGAATTGTCGCACGCTTTCAGTGCTCTATTTCTTCTTTCGCACTAGTGACCGCGATGAAAGCGACGCAGGGAGGGTGGGGGGGGGGAGGGTCTACATGCAAAAGGGACGAGAATATACGTCCGTTCATCAGTGTGCGTCATGACCTTGGCCACTTCACATTTTTTTTTTCTTTGGAGGCGCGGATTACTTTCAGTGGCATCGCGAGCGCGCTGGTGTAATTTTGTACTTATGTAATTCGAGCAGTACAGAAAGCAGCGAGGGCACGTTGCGGCATCCCGCGGTGGCCGTGGTAACTATGCGGCGCACTTGAGTCAACTCACCCAATGGTGTGTGACGCGATCATTTTGAATTGCAGCACTATTTGTCAAGAGAAGAGAAAGGAATTTCTAGTGACTTTGAAAACAAATAGTAAATTTCGAGCCGCGTGCTGCGCTATAATGTGTGGTTCCAACAAATGTTCTCAGGAGCTTCGACTACCGATCGGCAGCGTTCTCTGTCCATGCTCAAAAAGTGTTGCAAGGCCCATCTGAATGGACCCGTCGAAGCGCACGGGAAGTGCTGGACGAAAAACTTTGTCTGCATTGTATATGCGCGTGGAAATCGATGGAATGGAGGCCGCACTTGAGCGGAAGGGGCAAAAGACTATGGAATAGCGCACCTCTTGGTTGATAGACAAGGGAAGGACGCTTCCGGTGGTGGCAGAGCGCTTGGAGGAAAGCGATCGTGGACGACAACAATGTGGCAAGCGGTGAAGACGTGGGCGGAGGTTGTTGTCATGCTGGTAACGGCACGGCAACCACGGCGCCGTCCCATTTGGGCTGGGGAGGGGAGGGCGGGGTCGAACCGGGAACTTGTGGGATACATTCCGATGTGGGTAGTAACGTGCTTTGTAGTGCGCAAGCACAGTACATCGACGTAGGACTGCGGGCTGGTAGCGGCGATGTGCATGCCATCTGTGGTGGAGCGCTCACCTGTGGCCAATGAAGAGGGCGATCACACGAGCATAGAAAGATTTGTAAAAAAATGAAGAGTAGAGTGCCCCCTTTGACTTGCCTTATTCTGGAGTTGCACGCCGTAGAAGTCGATGAAAGTGCTTGCGAGGCCGCCGTATATTGAGTTCCCACAGCCAGGACACCTGGCTGTGGGAACTCAAGTGAGCTATGAGCATTGACAGGAATTTCCATTGCTCAGTTGATGAGGTGGTACCGCCAGAGCTTAGACGCGACGCCACTGGCGAACAGCTACGCGTGCACTTGCACGAACCAAACTGCAGGATTGCATGGACAGTACTACAACAGCTCTAGAATTCAAGGGTTGTGTAAGGGTTGTGCTTCATTTTTCATCGGCTTGCTGGTTCAGTGGCGTTGCTGACATACGTAATGCTGAAATACGCGGAACATATATCAGGTAATGTAAATTTAATAGCACGGAACATCCCATCACTCCTGGAAATGAAAAAGAAGTTTGTGAATCGCATAGAAGCGCAGAAAGTTGGAGAAGTTGGTAAGGGTTTATCTTCTTCGAACTGCACGGTTGAACGGCGCTTGTTTGTCCCACTTCCCTCGTCGCGTACCGCGTAGTTTGAGCAATTTGAGTGCATAGTTAAATGCCTTGTTAGCTTATAGTTTACCATTGAATTATGTTGGTGGATTGGAACACAACCTGCAATCTGGCCATTACAATTTTGTCTTAGAATAACAGAGAGCTGAGTTAGTTGGTAAGTATTCATTCTAAAAAGACAGGGCCCACAAACACGGGCACAAGAAAGAAGTCAGGACAACAGGTGTCCTGACTTCTTTCTTGTGTCCGTGTTTGCACGCCGTGTCTTTTTAGAACAATTTTGTCATCGTTATTTTGATGGAGAACTAACGTCATCGTTCATCGAGTAGTCCCTATTCCTGCCCTATCGGTGTTATAACGTCGTTAATGGCGTTGTTGCTTTCATTGTTCCAGTTACACGTGATTAGAATAAATTTATTACTTTGGCTGCCCTACAAGATTTCATTTAATCACACTACGATGTAATTAGAATGGAAAAAAATATGGAGGAGTGTTGGAATCTACTTGGCGTACAAATTAGACTAAAATGTGATTTCAGAAAAAAAAAAGAGTATGAGGCTCTCGCGAGCTTTGTGTATCGATTAATAACACCTAGACAGTGAATCGTATCTACCGGTTAAATATGTTAAATCAGCGGCCGCCGCTGCTGTTTCGGGCTATCCGAGCTGTGAAAGCTTACATCCGAGCAAAGATTTACATTCTCCTGATTTATAGTACCTAGCTCATTTGCATAACTTTCTAGGTGTTCACATGTGTAATTTGTCAGTGAGCTGTACCTGTAGCATGAAATTTCATATTCAGATTTTTCTTTTTCCTTTATATGTTCAATCGCTCCCGTGTTCTGCGATCTTAATTCCCACCGAGCTCTTCTATATATAGCCATCATTTTGTTCACTTGGAAAACTGTGTCAAGCGCTCCTATTGATGTAACTTTATAATCTCAGCTCACTCCACAGGTTCCTACGTACGCTTCAAAAATTTTCATTTCGCTCTACAAGAAACCTCATTTATCTTTTCGAAGTATAATTCTGATAGCATCTTTACCTCTGAAGTTTTCTTGAAAATATTGTTTCACTATTAACGAGATAGTTACGATCACTAGTACATAAAAGTTACCGTTTCGATCCATCTTAACACTTCCTCTTACGTCTAGAAAATTGTGCTAACAATATAACCCTACGAAAATGACCCTAAGTTAGGTTATCATGTCTTTTTTCAACAGGCCGGGGTATCACGTTGAAACACGCAAGAGCAGTCACCATTATAATTAGTGTAGAGAGTTGAGGATGGCTAATATACGCCTAAGCATTGCATGTAAACCATCTACCTACGCTTTATAATCAGCAGGGTCAAATGAAGAAAAGGAAGCTTCATTTATTTCATTTATACGCATGGCACGGCGCCGCAACGCGCTAAGGCTATTTCAAAAAATCCGCATAAATTTGTGTATATCACAGGGTCTTGAGCAATAATTACTGAGCTATAGAAAAAACAGGTTCGGAGCCATGTCTCCACGTGTTCGAAGAGTATTTTCAGATTTCTATTCTGAGAAAGTTTCAAATGAAATGTTTTGCTACATTTCAAGGTTGTACAAGTGCGCATTTAGAGGGTGAAAAAGAAATTTTCATATCTTCGTCTTTACATAGCAGCTCAGGCCAAGGCCGAAAAACAGAATGGCTAAAAGGAGGCAACGCGTGGAGACTAAAAACAGGTCGCTTTATGAAGTTGCTTTCTGACATACATTCGGAGAAAGGTCGATTAAGTCTGCCGGAGATATACGGGCTTTCGCGAAAAAACTTTCCAAGGTGGCTGCTCCCATGCAACTGCTTAACGACAGTATGCGAGCAGTGTTTCGCATTGTTTTCGTCGCTACAATTGTTCTCTCAGCGACATTGCTTTCTTAAGGTAACAGCGCCGGCCAGTGCAATAACAAGGTCATTTGTACCGCTCCTTTGACAGCAAAGGGTAAAGTACGTGGCTTAGCATTGGCGTGGCATACTTGAATAGAATACTGGTCGTGTTTTTTTTCTTGCGACTGGCTCTTTATGAGTGACCAATAGGAAGCAGCCTCTCGTACGATTGGTTCCAAATGTCGCTCGCATTTGTAAGAGCTGGTGGTGAAGCTCCGCCTGCACATTTCTGAAAAATTTCTGTTAAGCTTAGGAATTTGCTGTGTCTAATACCATGACTGTGACTAACTATCGGAAAAGCTTAACGTTAAACCACATTTAGCGAGCATCTTTACTCCTGCCTGAATCCCGCGCCGTCTAACATGTAGCTCACAGCAGGTGCTTATTCGTACAAATCGCATCTTTAAAGCTGGAACACAATAATTCTGCTTATTTTCCGACCTTCCGAGCCTCAATTAGCGTCATGTTTGTCGCCACTTGACATTATGCGCACTGCTTGTATTTTATTCTTTACTGATTTCTGATTATATCGTCAGCTCATTAATAAGGCGATTCTAGCAATCATCCGGCTTCGTGGGTAATATATTTGCAAAAGAAGACATTCATATCTCCAAACACCTCGTCTTGTCAATAAAACATAACGCACGCTAGTGTCAATGGCCGTAAACACACATATCGCTATCAAAAATTCTTTTCTTGAGATTTGAACTTCGGTTGCATAGTTCTTGGAGCCCGAGCACGGAGAGTTCTTGAGCACCAGCGTGGTTTTGAATTGAGCTGATTCGGGATAGATGCAATGATTCGAGGATCGCTTAGCGTTCCGGCATGGTTAATAGCTTAGAAATTTTGAACCTCACAGATAAAACCAGTTTGCGGATAAGAACAGAGGCTCCTACACTGGCGTACGACAGTGTGCTTTTTTTTATTGATTATGCCTTTCTGCTGCTATTTGCAGCTACCCAAGGTCGTTTCAAAAATTTTTCAATGTGTAACAATAAGTATGAGGGTTAATGACCCTCATTGTAATCATTCTTTGTCATCACCTGTGTTTCACAGCCTCGGTGCAAGTAATTAATGCCAACAAACGAGCTTGTCCTTTTGTAATGTATTTCAATATATTTTCCACTAGCATGTCCTTCGCACATTCTGCGTTTTTGCGTATTTTGTTACGCACGTAAGGTACTCGATTACGACATCTGTATATCATCAGCTGCTACATTCGCCAACGCTACTCAAAGTGCCATTGGCACTGAGAGTAGCGTTAGAGTAGCATAAAGCAACAATGTCATATGATGACGTCAGGTCGAGACGTCATGCCATGACGGTCGTAATGACTGTGCTGAAGACGCCCGTTTATAGATACACGCGGCGCAACATGTGAGCTGCATCACGCGGATTGTTTAAATGCACACGCGACGCGGCATGAGAGCGGCGTCACGCGGCGCCAACGACATCTGTCGCCGCGTGATCGAACATGTGATGTTCGGAGCTTATATAAGATGTATTGTAATAATAAAAGGGGCTTCTTTTGACGTTAATGTGCACGGCGTGGAATCTGCGTCTTTTTAACACGTTGAGCGTGCGGCACGTGGCATCCCATCACGGCAATGAAGACACAAATTTTCGGGGTCTGTGACGCCTTAATGACGTCATAAAAATGACTTCAATACTCTGAGATCACGTATGTTTTCGGACAGAGCCTTGCGAGAACTTGCGAGACCTCACGAGATCCCTGCGGTCTGGCAATGTTTCACAGTGTCTTGCGCAAATCTCATGGACGGGAGCGCCAACATAGCCACATAAGTCTTCCGCCTGAGTACTTGAACATGTGAAGTGCTTTTTGCCCAAAGGCGCATTCGACTCTCGAGTGAAGCGTGACATCTTGTTCTCTCTCTCTTTTCCTTCTTTTTATTGCCCATTCTCCTTCTCCCAGTGCAGGGTAGCAGTCCGGACTTGCGTCTGGTTTACCTGCCCGCCTTCCCTTTTCCTTTTCCTTCTGTCTCTTTCTCTCTCGCTTAGAGAATTATTGCTTTACATACCATCCAAGTAGATGCAGTTCAAGGTCACCCATGTTTTCACCAATTTGCGATGTCACCTGTACACAATATCAGCGGCAATGCTGAGTAATCCTAAGAATGAACAATACCAAAAATTACCCAGTGTCTCCTAGAAAGCCGCACTCACATAAGCTTTTGCATGTGACTTGTACATCACTATTTACCACTCTTGCACTCACATTCGCATCACCCACTTTTGCATCACTATTCCGGCATATACAGTGAAAACGAAAGGACGTACTTATAGATGACGCGATGATCAACCCGTATCTTGGGGCTTCAGAAGCAGCTTACGGAAATTTATGGTTTAGGTTCTTGTAAAATGGTGCTCAAAATGATCAATTCTCCGCTATCTTCAAGGGACTCGTCACGGTGGCTCCCTAAGATACTACACTACGGACTTATAAAGCACTAATCTGGCCAATTCTTGGATAACGCGTCGATAGTGTGAAACTCTTTTCAGAAAAATGATGTTCACAGGATTGAGTCCGTACAGTCTAAATTTTAGTATCTGAAGTGTGCGAGTCATTGCTTCAAAAGATGAAGCGGTCTGATAGGGGAAAGGAATGAGACAATAGAAATAGGCAGGTGTAAGGTGATTCCGTAGATTCATAAAATTTCACAAAACATCAAGAAGGTAGCGTCAAAACATGATGTTCCAGTAGTGTTTTCGGCCCCATGTAAGTTGTCAATATTGTGCAGCATGACTAATCGGCAAAGGTTATCTCAGTGCACGACCAGCACAGAAACAAGGTTCACAGAATGTGTTGCAAATGTCGTTTATGAAATTCACCTAAGCGGTGGCCGTCATTACATAGGGCAAACAGGCAGATATTTTAATGAACGAGCAAAGGAGCACAATTTGAATCTACGCAATAAAGCTGGTGGCTTCCTAGCTGAACACTGCAAGCGTTGTGGATTGCAAGCCAAGTTTCAACGAAAACCAAATTTTTGAAGAGAGCAAAAGACAGGACCGAACGCGAACTTGTTGAAGCGTTTTTTATTAAGAAAGCTGTAGATATCGTGTAAGCAAGCCGTCAGTTCTACTAATTGACGCTGAGTTTGACATTCTAGATGGCTTTGTTTAACCTTGTCGTTTCCCCTCACGTGCTATTCCCGTGTTTTTGTTTGTCATTTGTTCTCTTGATGCTTTTACTCATCACACGAATGACGTAGTTAGTTCTTGGTTTCGCGTTGCGTGGTCTGCCACCTCAACGCTGGGTTCTTTCAAATTACCTTGGTCCGTTCCTGGTTATGTTTTCGTTGTTTGTGTTAGTTTTTGTTTCGTTATTGTTTTTTTTTCGCTAAGGTGCAAGCAAGCCTTTGGCTTTTACTGACTGACGCCGAGATCTATACTCCTAGATTGTTAGTTTAGTCTTTTCATCCTCACGTGCTTTTTGCGTGTTTCTGTTGGTAACAGGTTCGTTTACTTGACCGTACTTCCACTTATCACCAGGACCAAGTTAGGTAGTTCACGCTCTGCGCGTATTCATTTTTGCTAATCTGAAGCCACGTTTTCGAAGTGCAGTGCAGTGTTGTCGGTCTTCTCATCCCTAAAATAGTTTGCTTTATGTAATATTGGTGCGCATTCGATGCTTTTCGAGCTTGTAAACATGCGATTATTTTTGCATACAACATCTTCTTTTTTTGTTATTTTTTTCACTCTTGGGTGACATAGCCACGTATGGTGCATAAAAAGGCCTGTTGAAGTGCAAATAAACTCAGTTGTAAGTCGGCGCTCGTCTGTATTTCTCTGTGTCTCTCGTCTTCGTTAAAATCGCGCTGCATTGGTCTAAAGTATGCGTACCAACTCGCCAAAGTCAAAGTATTATAGGTACATTCCAAAGCCGTCGTTTTATATGCCGCATATGTGAAGTATATTTTTCACTTTTCGCTAACCTTTGTGGTCTCAGCCTTACCCTTTTGTGAACTAGTCGCCACACTGATTGTTTAAAGTTTCTGCGCTGCCTAATGAACTCGTCATGACTATATCGTTTAGACAAATTGCCCAGTTTGCTGATCGTTGCCATACTGGTTGCTCTCACATACTGAATCTTTTAGCATTTCAAACTAGGACCGTCGTGTTCAAGCACACTTTCTTTCCCCTCAACAAATGAACACCGGAGTTTTTTACTAGGAAGTGCTCGAGATTTCCTTTGTCGTGATTTCTTTTTTTGCGCACTTGATGTGTGATGTATGATCCACACTCCTGCAATAGCTCCGCAGGAGCTGAAGCATGCAAAAACAAAATTCAATCAAATAAAACCACCAAGAATTCAAAAAGAAAGAAAAAAAATCAGGCGCAAAGCTTGCTAATGCGCTTCTGGTAATTTCGGCCTTTCTTACCAATCACCAACCTTGAAATATACTAAAGAGACATGATGACTACAGGTAGCAGCGTACACTGGCCCCTTAAGTTTATTACAAATAAGAGTTAACAATGTGTTTTGTGCTTAGATTTATGAGTGGTGGTATGAGAAACTAGATGTTCCCAAAGCAAGTAGACGTGTGTATTTCAATATAGAACGTTAAAAGCACGTAACTGGGTTAAAATGAGTTATAGTTGCATTGCTTTTATCCTAAAACCCTTCACCTTCAACAAGGCTCGTGCGCGACAACACCGCTCGCTTTGTTCGACCTTCGCAGCTCAAAACGACCTCGTTTCATTCGACAGATGGGATCGAGGTCTCTGAAGATCGCTACCGGATAGCGGAAGCAGATCACTGATACGCAACCCGCAGTCCCATACGACGGTCTGACCTACATTACGCCCCCAGGGTTCGGTAATGAAATAAAACAGAGTAATATCTGCCACGGCCAGGATCGGTTAACATTGCGTAGCAATGAGTATTTTGTGGAAATTCCTTTAAAGTGTCTTAATTCAAGAACCGCAAAGAACACGTTAGCTATGAGAAAATGTCTGTGTATTTCATCGTGCTGTACCTGCAACGTTAATGCGGCTTTCAGCTGAACACGAAAACGGACACATTTCATTGGTTGTCATTTCCTCACAAAGGTCACACGATAACACATAACTTTCTGGCTATAAATAGAACAGCCAGCCAAGCGTCTTTCTTGATATTAGTGGTTATTTTTACTGCTGTTGCTTACCAGTTGGTTTCTGATTTTCTATGTTGCGCTTTTTTAAAATTGTTTGATATAAATGCATTTACTGTATTTCATTTTATTTGGTTAGATTCTATTTTATGCCGAATACCCGATTCATTTATTTCACTTGACAAGGCATTTGGTCAAATGAAGGTTCTCCCGTGTGAAATATTCCAGCACTTTTGGGCCACAGAAGCACTGAAATAAATTAAATTACTCAATAGTTACTCTGCTGCTACACTTATGTTTTCTACGTCAGAAGGTACCTACATTTCTTCGTGCTCCCTCGACTTAAATTTTCGCATCGTACCCCTCAGCGGGTGAAAACCTTGGCACACACGCCTATGAGGCACCGCTTTCGCCACGCCTGACGCGAACCAAAACATCTTCGACCTTGCTCGAAAGGCGCGCTCAGCTACTCTGATATATGTGATAGCAACTTGGCGACACGACGAAAGGTTCGACACTGATCCTATTGGAGGACAGATACTAGTAAGAATGAACGTTGCGTCTGCAGAAAGGGGCTGCTGAACTTGACTCAATGTTCGTATGAACGCTGTCGGCAAAAGCTCGCCGGTCAGCGAACATGGCCACCACCCGTTCATATGTCTCCAACTGTGTGTTGTTAGTGTGGGTAGTTTGGATCGTCGACGCCGCGATTCATGAATCTCCCGTAATTCGCACTGACTCCGGCCTCGTTTCTGGTGTACGTGAGACGATCGATGGTCGAGAAGTCGACATGTATTTGGGCATTCCTTACGCGGAGCCACCCACGGATCTTCTGCGCTTCAGCAAACCAATCCCGATCAAGCCGTGGAACGGAACGCTCAAAGCCACCAAGAGACCCCCGCCGTGTCCTCAAAATGTCCACTACCTTACGGATGAAGTCAGCTTCTACTACACGAAAAATTCGGAAGACTGCCTGTACCTTAACGTCCGGAAGCCGGCGTCCGATTGCAAGCAGAACGCCTGCAGCTCCAAGCTTCCCGTGGTAGTCTTTATGCACGGCGGGTGCTTTCAGTGGAGTGACTCTGGTCTTTTCATGCACGACGGTGGAAACTTCGCTGCTCTAACGGACACCATCATGGTTAACTTCAATTATCGACTCAACGTGTTCGGATTTCTCTCTGCGGGAAACGAAGAAGTCGCCGGCAACTGGGGCCTCTGGGACCAGAATCTTGTGCTGAAGTGGATCCAGAGGAACATCGAGAACTTCGGCGGTGATCCATCGGAAGTCACCCTAATGGGTCATAGTGCTGGTGGGATTTCTGCTGGGTTCCACGCTGTCTCTCCTGAAAGCGTGGGTCTGTTCAAGAGGATGATTCTTCAAAGCGGCAGCCCCATGAACGCCATCGCCAGCCTCTCTGCTCGTTCGGTAGGAAGCGTTATGGAACTCGGTGCAGACTTGGCGTGCGAAGGGGTGAGAGAACGGAAACTGGGCGTGGTCATGGACTGTCTGAGGCGCAGGGACAAAAACTTGTTGCTAGGGCAACTGAGTGGTCTCGATCTACGCAAGAGCTTGTATGGACCAATATCCGGAGACGAATACGTTCCAGACGACCCGCTACTTCTGAGTAGTTGGAAGAAGAAGATCAGAAGCACGGAGATCATAATTGGAACTACCTCCAACGAGGGAGCGATGTTTCTTTACGGTGCCATGAAACTAGTTCCGCACCTCAAAAGCCTCCTCGCGCAGGAGTATAGATCGACCATTACCATTGCGATTAGCACGACATTGGGAATTCCAATTCGAGCTTCGAAAGAAATTACCAAAGCCTACTTCGCCAAATGGAAGGGGGAGCCCACCGAAGACGAAGCGCTTCGTGTTCTAGGAGAAATGCTCGGAGACGGGCTTTTCGTGTGCCCCGCTACAATCTTCGCAGACATTGCCTCCGAGCAAAACATTCCCGTATATAGGTACACGTTCGACTATAGACCCTCGTTTAGCTTCTGGCCTGACTGGTTTGAGGTTGCGCACGGCGACGACCTCCCTTTCACCCTGGGCTCGCTATTGTTTTACGGAGACGAGAGCAGATTCGAGCCGGGAATTCGCAAGGAGGACTATGACTCGTTCAGACAACTCAAGTATACCAGCGCAGAGAAGGAATTTATGTTGGCCATGGTGTCAGTCAATGTCGGATTTTGTCAAAACAGGGTAAGTCCGCTTCAACTTTAACATTATAAAAGGAACTACTGCACAGTATTAACAAACTAAAATTCTGAACAAGAGGTAGCCGAGCGTGGTGTACGCTGATGCTAACAAGTAACTAGACAACTGTTTTTTATTAAACAATGTGAAGTTTAAAATTCTTTGAGAAAATGCATGCATATATTGCAGAAGTACCTTTATTTAATTCACAATATTTAACGAACCTATCACTCAACTATCAGTAATATGGCGCTCGTGTTTTGACATGGGCTTTGCTTCCAATTGCACTTACCGGGACTCTTCCTTCAATTCATAGTTTGCGAGATTCTCCGCAATAAAATGCGTTCCCAGTGGGCACGTGAACCTTTTCGCAATGATTTCATCGTATGTAAACATCTTCTGTAACAAACAAATAATTCAATAAAAGTGGTACTTTTAGTTTGACTTTTAGGGAAATACTTACTTTATGCAGTAGTAGTTTAGGGAAATAGTAATTTTACTTTGACTTTTAGGGCAATAGTAATTTCATTCAGCGATAAACGTAGCACGAGAGCTCACCAGCTTATATGTTCTTGGTGATTATATTACACATTAAGTTGAGAATTTGTTTCCAGACAGCCAACAATACCAGAAACAAAGCAAGAGTGGCCGAGGTACTCTTCTGCAAATCCGGAGTACATAAACATCCGACCTGGCAACACCACGAGGCGACGGGGGCCAAACACAGAGATCTGTAAGGTCTGGAAGCGCGTACTGATGAAACAGTAAGTTTTATGGATTTCAATTTCTAATGCTTACTTATAATGTGTCCTCAGTGCACTATTGATTACCATTAAAAATTGTCGCTAAGACGTATCATGATGTATACCCGTTGAAGACAGGAGAGATAAACAGATTGGACTTAATTAAATAAAGGTGCATATCAAGAGACATGATAACACATCAACAATATGGGCCTGTGTGCGGGCATACTGCGAACTTCTCATTTCTGAGTTCTTTTTTTTTAATCTCCAATGCAGGGTAGCTAAACAGTGTGAACCTAACTTCCCTTTGTTTTGTTTTTGTTTGTAACATTTTTGCCTTGTTTTCTATAGAACCAATGTGGACACGGCAAATGGCTATTAACCTTTTCGGATAATCTCACAGTAAACACACACTGGATATTTATCTTTAAAGTTTAGCCCTTATGCAATCCACAATTTTCTCTATTCGACAGATTAGAAATATTCAGTTTTATCAACACATAATTTGCCAAAAGGGCTATTGCGATAGCGGTACGGCTATGGCTAGTTTTGGTTGGGTTTCTTGGTTTCTTGTCCATCATATGACAGGTTTCTTACTATTCCGTGGTTGATAGTCTGGCAAGTTTGTAGATCCGCAAAAAGTGTGCAGCTACGAATCGTACAACTGGCTGAATGCATCTGCGCTTTATAATTGAAACTTGAGTACGCTCTTAGTTCTGCTTACCCTGTTTATAAACATAATGTCTATGTATATTTTTTCAGAGAACCAGACGCCGGTACACGGGAAGCACAAGGAAAACGTACTCCCTCGAAAACGCCAAAAAAGACTACTTCGGCAGCCGGGGAGAAGAAGCCAAAGCAACCATCTGCAAGACATGTATCGGGTGCCGCAGAGACCTCGTACGTCGGCCATTGTCTCACCGTGGCGAGTGCCGCGTTTGTACTTTCTGTGCACATGGCTGCTGGACCAGCTCATGCTTAGTTCTCGTATTTATGAATGATGAATAAATATTTGTGTGAATGCGGTTATACTCAATGCGCCTAATGTGTATTTAATATTGCGTTCACGAGAGGTGTCCCAAAGGAAAAGACGATTGGCGAAGCTCGCACTATGCTGCGCAAGGCTTGAAACTGCGAAACTGGGCGAAAGCTGAAGTCTAATCTCGTTACTTCTAGTTTGTTTCGAGGCCTTAGCTAGGTTATGCAGGTGGTTTCTAGGTTGCTTATAAGTCGTTGCTAGGCGTTACCTAGGTGATGCTGGGTTGTCTCTACGTTTGTTATCAGCGCATAGAAGTTCGAGTTAAACCACATACAGTCACAGACAAGGCACGGCTGTCCAAACACCAGAGGCAGGATCTCCCACTGAAACCTAGTGTTCCCACTTCTCATAGATATACAGGTTGCTTATTCCAGCTGTAGCTAGGGAGAACTTGGTTAGACCTTGGCAGAACTTGATTGTAGCTAGGTTGTTGGTAGAGTGGGCTGGCAGCTTGTCGAGTTCACTCTTTGACTTCACTTCTGGCCGCATACCCGTTTGATGACAATAGTTTTCTTTATTTTTAGTGGACCAGTGGTGAGTAGTGCGATTTACCCAATTTATGTGGCACATACCCGTTTATGATGATTGTCCCCGCATACCCGTTTGATAACGATAGTTTTCTTCATCATTTTTAGGGAAGCAGTGGTGAGTAGTGGGATCTAACCCATTACTGTGGCACATACCCGTTTACTATGCTGATAGTTTTCGTGTAGGCCACACAGCACATACCCGTAGGCCGCACAAACTACGGCTAGCCGTAACAGTTTCGCTGTTGAAACAGAACTGTGGGTGAGATGAGCCACACATGCTGGTACGTGCCTTTCCTTTCTGGCATTAT
Organism: Rhipicephalus sanguineus; assembly: GCF_013339695.2. Classification (NCBI taxonomy): domain Eukaryota; kingdom Metazoa; phylum Arthropoda; class Arachnida; order Ixodida; family Ixodidae; genus Rhipicephalus; species Rhipicephalus sanguineus. The sequence goes on from NC_051181.1 coordinate 108,137,353, forward strand.
CTGCTTTTACACCCTCAAGAATGTACTTTCTTTTGAAGCAAACCACCGAAGTGCAGCACGGAACCTACCGGTGAAAAACGATTGTGTTTTCGAGCAGGAATACGGCGAACGTGTGAAAATGCCGCGAGAAAGTAAGGCAGCATCGCACTAGTGGTGCCAAGCCTGAACGCAGGGCGGAGCTGGGCGGCCTGCCTTGTATTATTTTATTTGTCTCTTTATTTCTTTCTCTCATTTTCCCCCTTTTTCTCTTTCTCTCTGGTTTTTCTATTTTTATCTTTCTCTCTCAATTCATTTCTTTCTCTTTCTCGCCCTTGCTTTCTTTCTTTCCTTTATTTCTCTCTCTCTTCATTTCTCGCTTCTTTATGTCTTGCTCTCTCTTTTTTCTATTTTTTTTTTGGTCTGTTTCTTTCTAACTCTTTCTCTCTGTATTTTTCTGTGCTTTTGTATCCTTTTTTCTCTCTCTTCTATTTCTTTCCATCCATTTCTTTGTCTCTCTCTTTATACTGGTTATACCACCCGTCAGTTATTACATTGAACGCCGGACAAATAGGGGCACGTGTTCGGGGAGCGAAGCAGGAGATGAAGAGGACGAAGAAGAAGAGGTAGAAGAGGGCGTGTGTCGGTTCCCGATGATGATAGTTGTCTGTTTCCTCTGCAAGGACTAATGGACGGTCTAACGGTCGCCTTAAACAGCTCCAGTGTTCAAATCAAGCAATGATATTTTACTTAATCTTTACTCGTCGTTTTCATGCAACGCACACACACGCACACACGCACACAATGAAATGACCGTAAACTAATCTTGAAGATCCGACCCTGCCATTTTGTAGGCGCTGTAGATGATAACTACATATAAATGCCGCCATGTTTTCGAGAATGGAGAGGCGAAAGAGGCGCATTCCTAACTTTTTTTTAACTTCGCAAAGGAACATCTGGCGCGTGTAGCATATTTTATCTTGGAAAAGAACCATCTAGTGTGTTATATTCAGTATGGTATGGTATGGAAAAACTTTATTTAGGTCCGTCGGGGCGTGAACTAGCACGTAGCGGGCCGCTCCCACGTCGGGACAGATAGGCCTAACCTGCCCGCCACGTCGTGGGCCCGTTGGACTGCCCATAGCTGCGTCCTGAAATCCGTACTGCGTAGCGCAGCATCCCACTTTGACGATGTAACGTTTTGAACCCGTAACGCAGGGCACCGCCAGAGCATATGATCTAAGCTGGCAAAGTCTGAGCAAAGCGCGCACGTGTTTGACGTCTGAATTTCTGGGTAAATTTTGTGCAAGAGTGCGGGACTGGGATATGCCCCGACTTGCAGGAGTCTGAGCGTCAATGCCTGAGGCCTGTTCAGTTTACTGTGCGGTGGCGGATACTTTCGCCTCCTCAGATAAAAGTTCTTGCAAAGTTCATTGTACGTCGTTGGGGGATCTTTGTTGTCAACAACCTCATCGTCATGCCGTTCAGTAGCTACGCGGTCGACGACTCCTCGCGCAGCTCTATGGGCCTTCTCGTTGAGGTTGGACGGAGCGCCCTTGATCTGTCCCATGTGAGCTGGGAACCAGACGATTGTGTGTTGTTGTACCTCCTTATTTCGCAGGATCCGCAAGGCTGATTCTGAGATGGTGCCCCTACCGAATGCTCGAACTGCTGATCTCGAGTCACTGTATATTGTTGTTCTCCCGTCGTCTAGCAGGGCCAAGGCTATTGCGACCTGTTCGGCAACCTCAGCCGTTGTGGTCCGGACCGACGAGGAGTTTGTAATAATGCCATCTTGATCAACAGTGACTGCAACGAATGCTTTTCCGTTTGGGTACCGTGCAGCGTCAACGAAACAGCAACTCCGGGCATGTGCATGGGCACTCTCCAGGAGGGCTTTAGCCCTAGCCCGTCGTCTGCCTACATTGTATTCAGGGTGAACATTCCGAGGTATGGGTGCCACGGTAATACGCTCTCTTTGTTCTCGAGTAACGCTGCAGTAGCTGGTATCGATTTCTGTCGGGTGAACTCCAAGCTCTTTCAGGATGTTTCTCCCGGCACTGGTGGTAGTGGTTGTCAACAAAACTACGACACATTTGTGAAACTTGATAAAGAGGAAAGCAACAGTAAATGAAATATCTTTTGTTGTCTTGCGGATCTGCCATCAGCTGTCACTGTGCACACGCGGAGGCAAAGATATGATGCATTGCACGTAAACGTCCTAGCCGAGCTCCATTTATGTCCCACCGACATTCACGATCATTCTGTGGACATTTTTCGTTTGCCTGTGTTCTTAGATCTAGGTGCACGTTAACGAACCCAAGGTAGTCGACATTTCCGGAACCCTCCACTACGGCACCCCTCATAATCATTTCGTGGTTTGGGCATGTAAAACGTAGCAATTATTACGATTATTATTACTTTTCTTTTGCAATAAAATGCTACCGTCCTGTGTTTCCGTGGAACAAAACTATCTGAATTGAAGACAGAACACTACTCGTTTAGGTAACCAAGACATACGCGAAGAACAAGCGTGTCTTGGCAGACTTCCACAGCGCTGCAGCGGCGGGGTGACGGGACCTACATTTCGAAGGCATCCTTGAAGTCCTTGATTGCCGCGATATGGAAAACTTGGCTCGTGTTAGCACTTCCGAAGCACTGGGATTGCGTTTAGAAGGACTCGGCGAATGAGAGCGAACTCATATGTATGAATCCATTTCGATCTGGTTCAATACCGAGGCGAAGTCTGACGGAGACTGCTTTTCCGCCGCGTGAACATGGGCGACTTCCGCGCTTTGTTGCTTCTGACTGCCGCATTGGTGATATACATGGTCGTTGCCGAAGATGGCCAGGCACCCGTCATCAAGACTTCCACGGGCTTCATTTCAGGAGTGCGCACGTCGATTGGAGGCAAGGATGTTGACATATACCTCGGCATACCGTACGCACAACCACCGATAGGCCTCCTTCGCTTCGCAAAACCCGTGCCTGCCACGCCATGGAATGGGACATACGCCGCCGTTGAAAAGCCTAAGCCTTGTCCACAGAATACGCATTACCACACGGACGAGGTCAGCTTTTACTACACCAATCATTCGGAAGACTGCCTTCACCTCAACGTCCGTAAGCCAGCATCGGTGTGCAAAGAGGACTCCTGCGGCAGCATGCGGCTTCCAGTAGTAGTATTCGTTCATGGTACGGATTTCCAATGGGGGGACTCGGGTCTTTACCTTCACGATGGCGGAAACTTCGCAGCACTCACCGATACTATCTTCGTGAGCTTCAACTACCGTCTCAACGTGTTCGGATTTCTCTCCGTTGGAAATCGAGACCTGCCTGGGAACTGGGGGCTGTGGGACCAGAACCTTGCGCTCACCTGGGTACAGCGCAACATTGGCTACTTCGGCGGAGACCCTAAGGAAGTCACTGTTATCGGACACGGTGCTGGAGCTATCTCTGCCGGTTTTCACGCCATATCGCCGCAGAGTGTTGGCCTCTTTAAGAGGCTTGTGCTGCTGAGTGGTAGTCCCATGAATGTCGTGACACGATTTTCTTCTCACTCGTTTGACAGCGTTATAGAACTTGGTGTAAACCTTACGTGCGACGGTGCGAAAGAGCGCGACATTGGTGCAGTTTTAAAATGCTTGAGAGGTGCGAACGAAGCTCAGTTGCTGGAGCAAGTGAAAGGTCCCTATGTGACAAACTCAATCTACGGACCGGTATATGGAGACGGGTACTTGCCGGATGACCCTTACATAATTGGTAATTGGAAGGAAAACATCAGGAGTAAAGAAATAATGATTGGTACTACGTCTAACGAAGGTGCCTTGTTTCTCTACAGCGTGATGAAGGCTGTGCCCCGATTCAACGACCTTCTTGTTCTCGATTATCGATCGGCTGTTCAAAAGGCGATTCGAGCTGCATTTAGGCTCCGAGATGAAGTCGTAACAGAGATAATGAAAGCCTACTTTTCGGGATGGTCTCTAGACCACAACACAAATGACGTGGTCACGGTTCTCAGCAATATCTTGGGAGACGGCCTTTTCGTGTGCCCCGCCACATTTTTCGCAGATGAGGCGTCAGAGCAGAAGATACCTGTTTTTAGATATGTGTTCGACTATAGACCGTCATTCAGCGTCTTGCCAGCATGGTTCCGTGCGTCTCATGGAGATGACCTCGCGTTCTACCTGGGTTCTCTTGTGTTCCTCGGAGACGAAGGGAAGTTCATTCCCGGAATTCGAGAGGACGATTATGACCGCTTTAAGCAACTGAAGTTCACTGCCGAAGAGGAGAAATTTATGAGAGCAATGGTCACTTCTATGTCACAGTTTGTGAAGACAGGGTAAGTTTTCTTTAATTATGCTAATTGTAGCGTAGACGGCTGTTTCCTCAAACCGTGCATTCAGTCACCAACTTTACTGCTGTTTTCGTTGTTTTAAATTTGCCTTTATTTCTAGCCAGAGTAACCGAATGCTTGGTTCGTAACACTTATGACCCACATATGACCCCTTAACACTTATGCCGTTCATGACTATGCTCTAGACTATGACCTCACAGCTTGGCAAGTTAACCTATATTGAAATAGCACACGTGAAAGAATGCCTAAAGTATTTCTGCTCAGTGAGGCAGTCCACTTTTTTTTGTCGAATACTAAAGAAGTAATTGTGAGATTTTTATACAATAATTTCAGAACGTTAGCTGATCTCAACTCGAAAAAGACGCGCAGATCTTGGCAATGCAGACTATGAATTCTCGCTGCACTTCATAACTTCATTTCAATTCCGTAAGCTTTCCTAGCTCTGAGCACTCAGTAATTACGCGGTATCTTCCTTAAAACCTGCGCTTTCTCGGCAATATTTTAACCTTGCTCGAAAAACATTTCATTGTCTATGCTATGTGACCAGCAGGAAGAGACGGATTTTTTTATTCTGTTATGCTGCGACTTTCGCACACGTTTATGTCTCTAGCAAAATGTAATGGTTTTCCCCCGGTGCCTCATTCTTTCAAAAGTATTTAATTTGACACTGGCAAAATGCACAATCGCGTGCTTCATATATGTGCACTATGTATTTTTGTTTTTAGGAGACCGATGATACCAGGATCAAAAGAACCCTGGCCGAGGTACTCCTCTTTCGACCCGGCATATATAAATATCGTTCCAGGAAATATCACTCGAGGGCTCGGTCCGAAACAAGACACCTGCGCCATGTGGAAGCGCATTCTCATGAAAGAGTGAGTAACTCCTGCGGATGTCTTCAAGCGGCTGCGTTATTTCGTGTACTATATTTTATGAGTGACACCCCAAGATATCCTATATCTTCCCACATGTGCGCGATAGTGGTCGAAGAATAGAACTGAATAGTCTAATAACGATATTTCAGAATCGCTGTACAAATCGCAACCACGTTCCAAGTTTCTGCGCTAAATATGTGTCATGGAGGTCGAAACAGGAGAAGGCTCAATGGTATTGCGCTGACAACTCTGACACGTTGAGATAGCGTGGCTTATCGCGGTGTAAAAAGCTAAATCATAATCCTTAAGTGTGAAGCGGTGCTAGGGAAAAATAGTGGAATAATTGCATGTAGAAAGGGAAAGCACGGACAGCGCAAACACATTATACACGCGGTTGCCAAGCCTACAGACTGTCGGAAGACTGTTGCAGCTTTTTTTTGTCGTAAAGAAGAACTAAATTGTTTTCGGACGCGTGCAACTGCGAAGTTATTTTTTAATGTTTTCCTGTCTCGTGGAAACGTTTTTAAAAGTGCAAAGATAACGAAACAGAAATATCATGTGTCCGTCTCCTTCCTGATGTCTCTGTCAAAACTGAGCTTACACAGGTAAGACTGCTTGGGCATCCACCACGTAAAGGCACTTGCTAACACTCACGTATTGTTCTTTGTCTCCAGGTTGAAAAAAATGCATAGCTTTAGCTGTTTTCATGATGATCTTTACCCTAGCCCTTCTCAATGTGTGCTCGTCCGCACCAATCCGCAATCATTTTCTTTAAGACTGCTTAGGAGGGATGATACCCTGCCATTTCACGTAATAGCTTATCTTTTGTTCATTGCTGCTCCGCGTTGTATATCGTAATCAATTTACCAAAACATTTGGCAAGCATAGATCCGATAAGGTAGTCCAGATTGTGTCTCTCTGCATTACTTCCTTCGCGACCGGAAGGAATATTTTTTCTTCAGAAAAAAGCATTCCTTATAAGATTCTTACGGCGATTTCCAAGTATACTCGTGATTTCTTGTGTTGACTTGGTATTTGTCTTGATAGACGGGTAACATTTCCGTGCGGTAAAACAGAAACATTGCATAAACATTATTCTGACGGGATTTCTCCAAAGCATAATAGACCATTTTATCTGCAGCGAATTACGCTCGTTCTTATACAATGCTATTTCCACTTTCTGTTTCGCATGTTTCCATAAGACTTGCGTTTTAAATATCTGCGTGCTGCTTCTAGCGCCTTTAGTCAGGAATACCTAGATATAATCATGCCATAAATTGTCACAAGCCGGATGCCTTCTGGCTACCGAATATATGCATCTTCTGCCAATTTTCGCAGTAAAAGACGTCGAAGTCAGCATTAGTTGACACAATGTGAACCATTCATATAACATAATTTCGCACAATTTGTATAAATTAATCATAGCTGCAATGTAATAAAATAGCGATGGTAGTTTGTATTATTTATTTCAACGTGCTACATTCATCAGACCTGCTGAAGCCACATTGCGCATGACTGTAAGACCACAGTCAGTATACAAACCTACGACTAGGAAATAGTAATGGAGAGGAAATAATACTCGCATAAAGTGGAGTACAGAGTACTATAATCGTGCTTTTTTCTTAAACGCGACGATTAGTACAAAAGACCAGTTGATGTACGTCTATGTACATATGTGGATGCACAGATTGTACAAATATTTACGTTTGTGAATGTTTATCTTGACTGAGCACGCGTCAGTCCTTCACACCTTCAATAAATGAGAGCAGTGCAGCAAACTTTTCCTTCAAAACTACTGTTTGTCGTCTGCTGGATGCCTTCGGTAATGAGACGTCCGACATCAGGATTGCCTGGAATATTCTAGGACGCTGTATTCTACAGTAAACAAATTCGGTCGATCGCACGCGTTGTAGGAATCGGTTTCATGCAAAGCAGTAAGCGAGTACTTCTGTGCTGTAATTTATCGCTTTGATCCAAGCGTTACGAGTTGGATTGACGTGTTTTTGTAAGTGTAGTAGCTGTGTGCACATCGTGGCCTTACAAGGCACGTCGACAACACTGGCGTTTAAAGGGTAACTTATGACGTAACGTCAGCCTTCACGTTAGAGTACATACGTCAGTGTTATCGAAACTAAGTGCACTTTATCGTGCACTCATGTGAATATCGTACGTAACTTTCGTTAATGTATTCCTGCGAGTTCGAGCAATGCTTCAATATAGCTTGTTGAATCATAGGAACCCAAATGTAATGGTTATTAGACTGCTATAAAAGCGGCGCCAACACTGGAACCACGGACATTATTCTGGTATGACGCCTGTATCATAGGAGTACATATGTAATGTTACAGCGAAAGCTGTTATGAGATCATTTCACCGGCCGTTTTTGGCGCCGTAGTTGTCCGCCGCCGCCGCCGCCACCGGTGTCCGTAACCAGTATCGCTCGAAATAAGAAAAAAAACGAAATAAGAAAAAAATTCCAGGGTGGAACGAGGTTCGAACCTGGGCCCTCTGCGTGGGAGCCCAGCATTCAACCTCTGAGCCATGCCGGTGCTTGAAACTGCTTTGCGAAAAGGTCCTATACAGGCTTCATGTCGGGAAGGAACCACATTAGCATATGCAATATAGCGTGGTAGAAGAGTAAAATAAGCACCAAGCGTCGCACAACGCGAATTCTGTAACCAGGCGTCACACAATGCGAATTGCGCAACAAGTAGGTTGTTGAATGCTTCCAACCCATTACAAAGGACTCTGCCATAATTCTTCATCGTCATCAGGCACAGCATCAACAAAGTGCGCAAAATGCCTCACATGGGTTTAGCAGGTACCAACGCTCTCCGTAGAATGACGAAAAATGGCACAGTGCCTGCTGCTTTACTTCTAGAAAATTACAATGATTTATAGCGTAGTGGGTTCCTCGCAAGTTCACTTGTATTGGTTGCCAAGGAAGCCCATAAGCGCATGATCCACTTCCTCGGGATCTCAGTAAAATTACAATGATTTATAGCGTAGTGGGTTCCTCGCAAGTTCACTTGTATTGGTTGCCAAGGAAGCCCATAAGCGCATGATCCACTTCCTCGGGATCTCAGTAAAATTACAATGATTTATAGCGTAGTGGGTTCCTCGCAAGTGCACTTGTATTGGTTGCCAAGGAAGCGCATAAGCGCATGGTCCATTTCCTCGGGGTCTCAGTAAAGTTCTTCGCCCCCCCCCCCCCGTCTTTCTCCCACGTCAACGTATGTTATACAGCATGGCGGGAGAGGGAACTAGCGACCGGGCGTCACCCAATGCAAATTACATAACTGGTGGGCCGCTTCAAGATTCCAACCCATTACAAAGGGCTGATCCATAATTCTTCATCGTCATCAGTCGTCGCGTCAACAAAGTGCATGTAATGCCTTACAGACGTGTAGCTGGTGCCTCGCTTCTCCGCAGAATGACGAATAATGGCTTAGTAGGTGCTTGCCAACTTCACAAAAATTATTATTTATGGTGTAGTGGGTACCTTTCTAGTGTACTTGTATTGTAGCCCCAAGAGAGCTTAACGGGCTCTAGAAACGCCGCTCTTCCAGCTTTCGCTGTGGCTGTACTGCGGTTTCAGCGCAGGCCTGGCGTTCTTTTATTGCTTTCTTGTAAAATTAGGTAGCCAGCCCCACAACCACAATTGACGTTGCACCGACATTGATTGCATAGGCTGTTTTTCCAAACCAGTTTATACCCTGGCGTAGCTCTGGGGTTGAATACCTGACTGCCGCGCAGAGTGATTGGGTTCGACTGCTGCTGCGATCTTATTTCTTATTATTTCTATTCGTCGGGTCAACGCTGTCAATGTCGGTTTTTCTTAACGCTCTAGCATTTAAATTACCAATGTCTGTTCTCGCCGTTCCTAGGTAGATATAAACTGTCAATCACCTGTGGCGCATTCTCGTACACCGCGGCCCGTGGTAAACGGGTGTCTCACGCGTGTCTGGAGGAAAGGGTATGACGACGTACGCGACAGGATTTTCACATTGTTCATGTCATGACCCGACTGTCACATTCGCCAAATTCTCTTGCCCTCGCATCTCAATTTTTGTAGAGCACAGATAGATAGATAGATAGATAGATAGATAGATAGATAGATAGATAGATAGATAGATAGATAGATAGATAGATAGATAGATAGATAGATAGATAGATAGATAGATAGATAGATAGATAGACGGACAGACAGACAGACAGACAGACAGACAGACAGACAGACAGACAGACAGACAGATAGATAGATAGATAGATAGATAGATAGATAGATAGATAGATAGATAGATAGATAGATAGATAGATAGATAGATAGATAGATAGATAGATAGATAGATAGATAGATAGATAGATAGAAAAGATCAAAGTGCCAAAGGTTCGCTAAGAAATGCCTCGCATTTAAAATTTAAGGTGAATAGGGACTCTGGTATTGTTGAACCGACATATGAAACGCAATGTCTGAAGCAAATAGAGCAGCCTTATGTGCTCGTGTGATCTTAGTGTGAATGGAACACTGTTTGCTAGAAGAGACCGCGTAGGTACGATTACAGAGTCTTTGAAAAGCCGGCCGAAAAGATTTCTGTTGTCGTGAAGTTGCCTTTCGCAGTACTCGCTCGGTATCACAATTCTCCCTCCCCTGTTCTTCTGAGTGTTTTTATCGTGCGGGCCATTTATGTTTGTGCTAGTTCGAGATCTCTATTCACAAAGTGCTTATATGAATGATTGATAACTACTCATGGCAATAAATTGGGAATGAAATGCACGTAAAAAATTATTTGTCTTGTTTTTACTCCATTCTAGCCCCCCACTTTGTCTTTTTCATGAAGATTTGCTGATAAATTTAGGTACGATTCTCCTCGCAGAGAGTCTGGACATGATGTGCCACGGAAGAGGCGAGGCCAACTCAAAAGTTCACGACGTAATGTTCCAGCGACAGGTAGACGAACACCATATGCAAGAGAAGGCCAAGTTCCGACAGCAGGAAGCAATTTGATCGTGCCAAGTTGTTTTGTTTTAAAGAGTGTTATGCTCCTACTGCTGGCAGAGGTAACAAGCTGGTCTTGAGATAAAAACTGTGCGTGAAGTTGATTGCTCATAACCTATTTCTTTTCTCGCTCTGGACAATCAGACGAGTTAATTGTCTCTGTGCTACTATTTGTGAGTCTGTTTCCCATATTAAGCGTCTTTTTTTTTCTTGCGTACAAGGAAGTTTACATTGAGTTAAACTGTTTGACGTCTTCATTTTCAGCGTCTTTCATCTTTGTGTTCATAAGGCAAGCAACTTCTTTAGAGATAAAGGTCGTGGGTGTTCCTGTTGCAGTATATTAAAATGGCACAATGAACTTAGTGAGAAAAATTTACAAGTCTTATTTCAAGTTTCCTTAACATTGAGCAGCACTCTGCAAATGTGATGACCTTCATGTTCGAAGTCGCCTCAACGGACACCAAAGAAGTGGATATTAGTCTAGGGAAGTAAAGTGCCATAGTAGAATGGTTGAGTTTACTTCCGTAGTTTGGTCTTAACATACTAAAGGCGTCAATGCAGTTAAAAAAACTTCAGAAATTCAGTCACTTACTTCCAATTGGCTAATATAATAAACCAACCGCCTTTAGGTCTTGGCGGCAATGGTTTGACGGTGATAAACACGGGGGCTCGGTTTCGGTTACCGGCCCCAGCCGAATTTCGACGGAGGGCCAAAGGCAACAAAATTCGTGTACTTGGACTTTCGCGCACGTTCAAGACCATTAGGTAATAGAGATTACTCCGGAATCCCTTCCTACAGTACGCCATGCTCATCATGTGGTGAATATTGCGCACTGAAAATAGCGAAAACTGTTTAAAGAGAACGAATAATTGAAGAAGAAAGCTTGCCCAATTCGACATCACGTGGCCCAAGGGCGTCAACTTAGAAGTTCAGGCTGTATGAGTGACAATCGAAAAAGAAAGAAAGCAGTGGCGTAGTAAGCTTCTGTGGGCGTGCTTGTAATCTTGATCCCAAACAAGCAAGCAAGCAAACAAACAAACAAACAAACAAACAAACAAACAAACAAACACGAGTGCTAACAATTCATGTGTTACGAGCACACGACGACCCACGACCTAGAAACACAAGTTTTATTGAAGCTGTAAACTCCTACATCCACTTACCAAATATTGACATGCTTTCTTTAATATAATAAGGGGTGGCGTGCTATTTGTAGATGCCCTTTCCGTTTTATGTATTTTTCGGCCAACGTCATTTATTCGCCCGATAACAGTGCCGGCGTTGCCTCGGCAAACCAATTTGTCACATGGGGGGAAAGTTGACGAAAACACGTTGCCACAGTCAGCGTGCAGCCACAGCGGGGGTACAGCAGTTATGGACTCTCGGCTGCCGACCTGAAAGGCCGTGGGTACTATCCCGGTCATGGCGGTCGCATTAAGCTGGAGGCGAAATGCTAAAGGGCGGTGTACTTAAGATCTGGGTGTATGTTAAGGAACCCCAAGAGGTTGAACTTTCCGGTGTCATTCACTACGGCGTGCCTCAATCATATCCTGGTTCTGGCATGTAAAACCCCAGGAATTGCATTATTGCAGTCTACATGCGTGTGTATGTAAGACGTAAGCCTTCTTGATATGCCCATAAAGGCGGCACCATATAGGATAAATGAAGAGCTAAGACGAAGAGGAAAAGTAATACTGCAGAAACAAATACGTAGAAAAAGCATTAGCATCACGGAGGCCTTAAACAGGCGTTCTTGAAATCACCAGTGTATGAAGGAATAAAAAATTACGAGCTTGCATCAAAGTATATTTCGCAAATTTCTTCGAAACTGTCGTTATCATAGCTCGGCGTTGTTAGCCACATTAGCCCACAAACGTTTTCGAGCTCCGCATGAGTACTTCGTATTTTTCTGCACTTCTGTGCGAATGTTTGCAATATTTATGTAGGCAACTTAAGGAAGGAGTGCACCTGTGTGTTATCATTGTTAATCTGAATAACTAAGTGGCAATTGGCCGACGCCCTGTCAGCGTTGGGAAACGCGCTCGCTTGAACGAATGAAAGTCTTGAAGATACCGTCAGCGTTGTTGAAAACGTGCCGAGCCTCTGAACTCGCTCGCTTGCTCGCGGGAATTCCTAAAGGATCTTCTGTTCTATTTAATAAGGGATACGCCTATGAAGTAGTGGGTATAGCATAGGGTTTCGGTACTAGAGGAACATCGATCAAATACCAGCGTCCAGCCATGTAGCCATGGGGTGGCACACCATACACGTGCTCCTTTCGAAAGTTCTTTCTGCCATGGGATACAGAGCTCAAAATGACACTCGACAACACTTGCCTGTCTGGCCCCCCTTCAGACCAAGGACGGGCCCCCACCGAAATGAATGTCTGCCTACACTACGGCCACCGTCAGACAACTATTGTGTTTTTTTACGGTTACCCAGTGTACATGTGCGCGTCGCTAACGCCACACGCACTGATGTCACCGGCCATTTATACTACCTACAGAATACTCGTCGCGGTGACTGATAAAGTGCTATTCGCACTTAAAATAGCTAGAAATCGCGGACATTGTTAGAACTACATTTCTACAGGGCTATAACCGTAATGGTAGCACATCACTCCAGGGCAGTTGTTTCATGGTCTGTTCAGAAAACTTCACATCCGGATCGAGAATTTCAAACACTCATCATTGGTTTGAGCCTTTGCCAAGGACGCGATCAAAGGACAGTGACATCGACAAACGCACATGGTTTTCCGTAATACTATAGACCAAGCTAAATCAGGCAACGTAGTGCAAGGAGAAAGGAAGAGTGCTAGAGAAGCGCTGTCATTCGTCATTATAGTTTTTCATTGAGATTTTAATTACTGCGGTATACCTGTAGTCGCTCTATACCAATAGTTATGCAGGTCATATTGCTGATATTGGTGAAAAGTGCCCCATATCACTTTCCTAAGCCACAATGGCCCCATCTCCCAGGTGATCGTTAATTACCATGTCACCATTGATTCAATGTTATCGCTCGGTGCTGAGTAATTGCGGCTTGCCTTCAGAAAAGTACGCGAGGCAGTGATGATATTGCTGAGAAGAACGACGCGTAGTGTAAAATAGTCTACGCTCTTGACCCATAGATCGTATTCTTGAGATAGAAAATTGTGCTTTCAGCTGCTATCGTGTTCGATTTTTGATTTTTTTTGTATTCTTCGACAATTTCACTCACTAAATAAGTAAGAAGCTTTATCCTTGAATCAATTTCTTGGCACTACCTGATGTTTCATCACCCATACATTGTGGCTTTGTCCGTTTGCTGAAATTTAAGTATGAAGAATACATAGGAACGCAGGCGCGAAATATGCGAGAATAACTCGTAAGCACAGGAACGGCCTTATTAGGATTGCGAAATATAAGAATTGCGAATGGCGGCCTGTAAACACAGGCACTGCTTGCGGATCGTAACAATTTGAGCATAAATCGTGGTGTCAGATTTAGTATTTGACACATTAGATCGGTCACGTTATGATATTTCTTCCCAGGATACAAAGCTATGTTACCATTAGCATGCGCCTTTTTTAGTGAAAATCTTGTAGCGGGAGAATTGGTTCCCCCGTTACCAAAGGTCTTACGCGTAGCACTGTTCGTAAATAAAATTTCTGTTGATTGCACTGCTAGACACATTATGAGCGATGACCGGCATAATTCATAGCCCTTAATGGATGCAAAGCTCTGCGAACTCGGCACCCTGATCTACGAGCACGACATGTCAAGCTTTGTGACAGCACAGCAAAATGACAAATATATTCACGCAAGCTTCATATTGAGCTATACACATAATTTATTCTGCCCGGGAATATTAGAGCCATCAAAACTTTTCCAACTTCCGTATTCACCCCTTCAAAACAACGAAAACTCACTGCCAAGGGATCAAACATTCTTCCCCATTGTTCAAACGGAGGGGGGGGGAGGGAGAGAGCAATCTTTGTGTTGCTTAAAGTTCAACCACATATGCCTAGAACTATGTGATTACATATAAACTCATGCAAGAAAAGTCTACATGTAAGACCACAACTGCATCAGGAACAGTTTATTTTGCAAGCTCGTACGGAATGATGCCTTGCTACAGTTTCTGTGGTGTCCGTTCATTTTCGAAGGCCTTATTTTATTATTATTGGTGGGTTTTCTTGAGTTCGTATCTGTAAGAAAAGATAAAAATTAGAATCGAATTTTTAACGTATGCGCACGTGGAAACAATAAGTAAAAATCTACCGGAATAAGAGTCGATGACAAGAGTTTCCTTAATAAGAAACGGCTAACTTATTACGCAACTGATCATAGTACAATTTTGAGCAAATATACATAATTGATTAGAAGGCGCAATTTTGAATAAGGTTTTTGATATTGACTGCGATATTAAACCATAAAAACGTAATGCCAGTTTTTCAGAGAGCCATTTCGAAGCTTTTTTAAGGATTGGCCTTGGTTTACATATTGCTACTAGCAACATCTGGATGAAATACAGCCGCGCCAGCACATAATCCCTAATATCCAATAACATACTGATGAAGAAGGGGAAATAACTTGCTTTTCAGACCACAACGGTCTTGACTCTGCAAAAAACAACGAAATATAGTTTTTAGAATACGTAAAGTTAACACGATGCATGCACTAACAACGCGCTTTCTTGAGAAAAATAACCGGCACACTAACAGCTAAATGATACTTAAATGCTCGGACATTTCCAGCTGATAAATTGCTGGGAGCTAGATTTGTCCTTAAAGTTGTTATTTATTTAATGGAGAATATTACTAACACGTCTGCTGTACAGGACAGAATGTGTGTAATATATGCTCAGCAAGAACACCGAGCTATCAATTACTGTACACACTGGGGCCGTAAGGAGCACGACAATTTCGACACCAATGAGATAAAGTGCCTTAAAAAGCAGTTTTATTCTCGTGGCGAAGTTCAAAAAGTAACAAAATAAGCTCGAAATATTTCACTCTTCTAGTACGCTTCGCATATGAACTGTCTATTCATGTACTTTTAATCGAAATTCGCGAACAAGTAACGCTATTTGGAGAAAATATTTGTCTTCCCAGAGTAGCTTGACTTTCCGTTAACAGCAAAGATTTGTGTGCGTTAATTGCGTACAACTAAAGTAATAGGAGATATACAAAGTTAGCATGTTTCCTTCGTTTCGCTGGTGATTACCTCACTTCGTATCACGCAAGATTTCAATGCTAAGGGAAACAAGATGAAGATAACTTGTCCCAGTTACCCTCATGAGAAGTGTCCCTTTCTTGGCTTTTACAATATTTCAGCGTTAAAACGTTTCCTGCATCGCGTGATAGCGCTAGAAGAGCAAACTTTCAGTTGTTGCTTGTCCGGAAGGCAGCTGCCATCAGTACAAATCTAGAGAAACCACGAAGAAAATTTCCTGGATACTTACCCCTTCGCGCCAACAACAGACCCGGTGAGAGCAGGCAAGCCAGCTGGTGTGACAAGACCTGATCCAGTTACTCTCGTCACAGATCCTCCTAATCCAGAACCAGAGACAACGCCCGAGCCTGAGCCAAGGCCACTGAGACCTCCAGAGAGGGAACCATATGAACCGAATCCGCCAAGGCTGCCGAATCCGCCAAATCCGCCAAGGCCGCCGAATCCACCAAGGCCGCCAAATCCGGAGCCACCGAGTCCTCCCCATCTGCTACCGTAGAAGCCAGGGTATCCATAAGAGCTGCCGTATGTTCCGAAGCCTCCGAATGGGCCATATCCATATGAGCTGCCAAGCCCGCTACCATACAAGCCAGAGAGGCCGAAGGAACGTGGGTAACTTCCGTACACGCTGGAAAGGCCAGAATAACCACCAAGAAGTCCGGACAGGCCTGAGAGTCCTGTGTATCCTCCGTACAGTCCTGAGAGACCGCTCAGACCCGTGGAGCCTCCAAGCAATCCGGAGTATCCGGGATAACCACCGAGTAGTCCACCCAAAACTCCTGGGTATCCACTGTAGGAAGACAGACCTGACAAGCCAGAGTAGCCTCCCAAAAGTCCTGATAGGCCTCCAAGTCCTGAGTAGCCACTGTAAAGTCCTGACAGACCAAGAGAGTTGCCGTACACACTCGAGACTCCGGGATAGCCTCCTAGGACTCGCAGTCCTCTAAATCCTCCGGAGAGACCTCCCAGGAAACCTGGATAGCCTAGCGAGCCGAGGGAGCCGCCATATGAGTAGACAGATGGGCTAGAGAGTCCGAGAAGCCCTGAGGAGCCGCTCAAGTAACCACCACTCAGGAGACCTGGGTAACCACCAGACAGGCCGGAGAGTCCCCATCCACGACCGAGAAGTCCCAGAGATCCTCCAAGACCACTGAGTCCACCCCAAACGCCTGGGTATCCGCTGTAGGAAGTCGAAAGACCTGAAAAGCCAGGGTAGCCTCCCAGGAGTCCGGAAAGGCCTCCAAGTCCTGATAGACCGAGAGAACTACCGTACAGTCCAGAGACTCCAGGGTAGCTTCCCAGAACACGTACTCCGAATCCTCCCAATGAACCTGGGTAGCCTACTGAACCGAATTGGGTACCATATGAATATAGAGATGGGCTGGAGGCTCCGAAAACTCTTGTGGACCCACCCAAGTAACCGCCATTGAGAAGTCCGGAGTAACCTCCATAACCCCCAGTGAGACCGGAGAGGCCTCCAAGGCCTGAGTAGCCTCCGTACAACCCTGAGAGTCCACTAAGACCGGAATAGCCGCCATAGCCACCAAGTCCGTACAGGCCCCCGAGTCCTCCGAGGCCTCCACTGAGTCCTGACAGAGCGAGGGAGCTTCCATAAAGTCCAGAAAGACCCCCGTAGCTTCCTCCATAGAGACCGGACAGGCCTCCTAGACCGGACAGGGCCGCTGAGACCAGAAAGACCTCCGTAACCTGATAGACCTCCGAGACCGCTGTAACCTCCGAGGACACGATAACCTCCTAGGCCTCCGAGACCACTGTAACCTCCAAGGCTTCCTAGGCCTCCGAGACCACTGTAGCCTCCAAGGACACGATAGCCTCCAAAGCCACCAAGACCTCCTAGGCCACCAAGGCTTCCCAGGCCTCCGAGACCGCTGTAACCTCCGAGGACACGATAGCCTCCATAGCCACCAAGACCTCCTAGGCCACCAAGGCCTCCTAGGCCTCCGAGACCGCTGTAACCTCCGAGGACACGATAGCCTCCAAAGCCACCAAGACCTCCCAGGCCACCAAGGCTTCCCAGGCCTCCGAGACCGCTGTAACCTCCGAGGACACGATAGCCTCCAATGCCACCAAGACCTCCCAGTCCACCAAGGCTTCCTAGGCCACCAAAACCTCCGAGGCCACCAAAGCTTCCTAGGCCACCATAGCCTCCAAGGCCACCAAAGCCTCCTAGGCCACCATAGCCCCCACCCAAGCCATAACTAACCAGCCCTGATCCCTGCAGGAATGCAGCAGCTCTGTCTGCAAAGGCTGAAAATATAAAAAGAAAATTGGCTTATAAAAAAAAACTTGTGTAAGTATACTCTGTGACATAACGACAAAGTATGTTTCTTAACTGCATGTCCGCAGGTAAATAACTCCTAGACATTGTCGTTTAGGATCTTAAGCTGGACAGCGTGGTCTTATAAGGAATAATATTTTACCTTTTTGCATGATGCCTCTTCACAGGCAATTTGATCGTTTATTTTCGCCAGTCATTGACGCGATCTTACCTTCATCTATCACTTTGTTCTTAAGATAGTATCCGATTTAGTGAGGCGTATCGCTACTGCTGGATTGCTATGGTGGGAGATTACGTACTGTGAAATACTTTTCCCTCTGAACTGACCGATAAGTACTGAAAAGTTTGCGTTGCGGGGAGGTAGCTCATTTAGAGCACATGCTCTAGCCATGCCCTTCGTTACTGGGCAGCGATCAAGCCATCCAAGCCAAGTGGTTCTCCACCATCAGAAGCCCCAACACGGGGATCAGCTATAGGCCGTCCAGAGAGCCCAGGATGCGGCGGTCAGGGTTAGCCTGTCCGTCCCAACGTCGGAGGAGCCCACTGCGCGCTAGTCGCGTTTCTCAGGACATTTTAATAAAGTTTGACCAGCAACGAAGACAGGCTATCTTTCCGAATTTTTGTCAATTTCTCAACAGCATTCCGCACTGATCAATGTTAGATTATACTGTATATGGAGAAAATATGCCGGTCCTGTACAAGTTTTTCCTTTCTTCCTACCCGTAATAAGAAGTGGTATAGTACAAGTACTTCAAGTAACGCTCAGGAAAAATTAAAATTTATATTCGTAGCTGATAATAAACCAGAAATTTTCATTTTTGAATCATCACCGATCTCCTCAAGATATGAACACTCACCAGAGCACAGGACGGTGAGGACGGCGGCCAGAAGTTTTCCGTTCATGGTGGAAAAGCCCGTTTCTCCCCTTTATCAACGCTTACTGGCCAAGCGTTGGGACCTAAGTTGGCAGCTAGGCCGGGTATATATACATCTCCCAGTTGCGGTCCCGGCATGCCTCATTGATCACGTGTCTTACGAAAAAGAACCATTACGTATTGTTCGTAGAAATGGAAACGAAGAAATGGAATACTGTCAAGGGCAACAAGAAGAATCATACCTTTCGTAACACGCACACGTAAACAATGACGCTGTAAAGGATTAGTTGGGCGGTGCACTTAAAGCAATTATAATAGCTCATGCGATAAGTTGTGATACTGACAGTAACCTACGTAGTCTGTTCAATAGGTTAATTATAGGTAAGTGCAGTTCGACCTCATTGCTCAGATGACAAAGCAAACGCAGTTCTAAGATCGCTAAAGGTTGCACAGAAGAGTTCTTTCGTAAGCTGAAATCTTGTTCACGCACAAGATATAGAAGGTATCCCAAGCGCTTCAACATATCTCATCCACTTGTAAATCAACCGCAGCTTCATCTGAAGGCGTTAGCTTTCGCTTATTAGGTGCCGCCCTTCGCATACAATCAACTTAATTGACCGTTCATGTGAGGCGGATTTCTGTTAAAGCAGCGCAACAGGATATAATGAGGGCAACACGGAAGTGTAGGTGTAGATGAATATTAAAGAAATCACAAGAATGAAGAACGCCTCTACGAAGTCCCAGTTGCTCCTTACATTATTTCTTTATAAATGGAAAATCGCGCAAGCGTTACGGCGCACAGCTTGCTTTTTTTTGTGGAGTCTACTGCCTGGGTATTGTTCGTAGGTGAGGTCCTCCGCACATAGAGAACTGCTTGGAAAGAAACCAGGTGGATAGAAGGGCTTCTTCTCGAGAGTAAACACCTCCTCATATTTCTATTGTAGTTCTACCTTCCCGAATGTTCAGTAGAAAGCGATTGCGCTACGATGTCGTTAAGAAAGTGAACAAAGTGCAGCCCGAATGAATCGTGCTTAGTTCACAAAGCGATAACGAGTCCGGAAATTCAGTCGGGATCATCGTTAAAAAAGCGGATAAATCCAATGGAGTGTTCATGAAATTAAGGTTTACAGCCTAGTGAAGACTGATGCTGTGAAGGGTCAGTGCTGATCCAAGGTTTCGAATTTGCAGGGGTGGCGGGGGGTGGGGATACAGCATAAAACTGGACTACCGCGCATTGAGCGTGATGTACAGAAAATAAATCTGCCATAGTTTTGATGGAACTTTGCACGTGCCTGACTTTGTAAGGTTCATTACAACATTTCAATATTGATCGAGAACAATAAAGCTGCTAATTAGGGATTCTAAGTTATGCTGCCCCGAGACTACCGACACCCTCCTCCCTGGTAACGCACGCCTTTGGTGCTCAGTACATTGAACTACATCGCTCCTAACAGCTACTGTAGAAACATTACAATAGCTCCTGCGACAAGGTAATTTTAGGAGGCTTAATGACCTATGTGATAGCTGCATTCCCCTTTATAGCGTGGCTTTCGGAACACTTATTTCTTGCAAAAACATAGGCTAATTTCTCGACTCAGAATACCTCGTTCCACGTATAGCTTGAATAAATATTACCTTGTCATACTATCATTGGATGAAAATATAAAAAATATCATCTTTACGTTATGCGCAGTGTTCATCCAGAAATCACACTAAGCACGTAGAGAAAGAAATCTGAATCCAGTAAAAGGCGTAGATGTGCATCTATCTGCTGTTCTAAGTTGAGCACTTTCATGTTCATGGCGGCTTCAGTGAAAACTACCCGATGTGAGGGCAGACTGAGATACGATGTTCCTTTATTTGTAACTGTTCATTCTTCCATGAACCTAAAGGGTTCATTCTTCAGGTTCATTCTTCGATGAACTAACCGCACTACGTCCGACACTTACTGCGTCGATCGTGTTTACACAGTTTGGACGGGGCCCTTCACTGCTTAGCGCAAGAGACTGCAAATAAGCATTAGGTGCGCCCACGTCCCAACGAAGCGTCTCGTGGATGTCATCGTACGTGGCAATAACGTATGTTCATTAAAACCTAGGGTATAGTTCGTAAGCAATATGGTTTATAAATGATATAGTATATGAGATCACCGATATCTTTTTTCTAGCATACAGTTCGCCATAATTTAGCTTCGTTCTCATATATTAAAATATAATAACCATAGCTACACTTGTGGCGGCCACGTTTAGCCGCAATGCTTTCGCACACATTCTTGTTCGATCGGCTAGCCTGCGCCTTCACTGTGGCGTACAGCGAACGTATAACGACTCACGTTCAGAACGCCCGCTACCCCGCACACTGGTACCGTTAACACCTATCCAGCTCGGGATGACTAACACCAAGGGAGGTATAAGCCGTTCGATATCTCCGGCAAGATCTGCTTATTAAAATCGACGCCGCAACTAGTCACGCAAATCACTGTTTCGCGCAATGGATTTTACTGGTTGCACTTGCTTTTGGATGCTGACCATCGATGTGGAACAAACCATCATTGTCATCTCGAGCAAAATACTTCTATTCAATCGAATTCACTTTATTTACAATCCTGCCTGAGGAGACAGAGGCTAAATGCTTTAATCACCTGACGATGGCCTCGGCCCCCCTCAACTTGCGGGAAAAGAAAATACAGAAAGCAAATCACAAGCATTTTTGGAGCTATACATAGAAAAGAGATGATGAGCAAACGAAAATTGTAATCACAATGGCACGCTGCTGGAGATCGCTACGATGCAAAGCGTCGATCACAATGATACAATGTGGTGATAACAGTGATAGAAAAAGAAAGTTCGTCAGATCCCACGCGTTATGGGAATGGGTTTCATGCGAAGTCAGCGCGTACTTCTATGCTGTACATTATGGCTTTGAGCCAAGCGTTACGAGATGGATCGACGTCTTTTTGTAAGTGCAGTAGCTATGTACACACGTGGGTTTACGAGGTACGTCTACAACACTGTCATTTAAAGGGTAACTTATGGTGCGACGTAACGTCAGCCCTCTCGCTAGAGTGCATACGTCAGTATTATCGAAACTAAGTGCATATTATGGTGAAATCATGTGAATATCACGCGTCATTTTCATTAATGTATTCCACAGGGGTCGAGCAATGCTTGAATATAGCTTGCTGAATCATAGGAATACAAATGTAATGTTCATGAGACTGCTATAAAAGCGGAGCCAATACTAAAATCACAGACGTTAATCTGATATGACGCCTGTATCGTAGTGGGTACACATGTTTTTATTGCTTTCTTTACAAATTAGATAGCCAGCACCAAAAACACAATTAAGGTTGCACCGACATTACGCCTGCGTATGCTGTTTTTCTAAACCAGTTTATAGGCCTGGCGGGGCTCTGTGGTAGAATACCTGATTGGCACGCAGAATGCTTGGGTTCTATTCCTGCTGGGATCCTAATTTTTTCCACTCGTCGGGTCAACCCTGCCGATGTCGGTTTTAAATGCGAAGCATTTCTTAGCGAACCTCAGGCACTTTGCCCGTTTCTATCTACGTATCTATCTATCTATCTAGCCGCCTACGACTGGGCGCTCTCCTGGTTGTCTCCATAACTTGTAATATACCAAAATTTGCATAGCAGGGGATCAGTGTATGACGAACACGATTCACTGGTCATGACATGAATAACGCAAAATACCTGTCGCGTACGTCATGAAACCCTTTCTCTCAGTCACGTGCGGCACATACTGATAAACAAGAGTTAATATTATGCGGGTATGTGCCAAAGGTGATACAAAGTCTCAACCAACACAGTAACCGCAAACACACGCATTGACACGCAAGAAAACTGATAATAATAATAATAATTTTTGGCGTTTTATGTCCGGAAACCACGATATGATATCAGACACGGCCGTAGCGAAGGGCTCCGGAAATTTTGTCGATCGGGCATTCTTTAACGTGTACCGAGATCGCACACAACACGGGCATCTAGCATTTTGCCTCCGTCGAAATGCGCCCGCCACGGCAGGGATCGAACGCGCGACCTTCCGGTCAGCAGCCGAGCACCTTAACCGCTACACCACCGCGGCGGACGCAAGGAATGTGAGGAAACTGAAGACAGAACACCTCTGGAAGGCGCTGAACGACCATCCACTCATCCACGTGGTCCGCAACGTGGCGTCAAAAACCGGCGTCAATGGTTCCTACAATAAATCTGCTGAGAGAACCAGGCCTCTCATCATTGCCGGTGACTTCAACATTGATTTATAAAGACCCAATAACGCTTGTTCCTTATACTGCGTGAAAGACGGATTGGATGTGGAGAGGGCATCAAAAGACCTCGCTGCCACGTCCACGACAGGAGGCATCATAGATCATTTCAGCGAAAGAGGCATCAAGGATTGCCACCAGCCGCACTATACCTCACACTTCACTACACTTAGACACCTCATAGCCGAGATCACGAACGGATCCGATTAACAAGTCTGGGCCAGCTGCTGGTGCTCACTGATCACGGTGATGATGACCTTGTTCAAGAACTGTCAAGAACCCCTTCTACACATACAGACGGGTTCGTGAAACGTGCTTGCGTTCTCCGTCATGACGGACAAATATGAGCATAACAACTGTAAATGTGACTGTAACGTACGTGCAGTGCGCCTGCGCGTGCCACTCGGCTGTGTATACATCTAGGGAAAGTTTCCTGAATGAAGCTTAGTTGCGAGTAACGCCTGTCCTGTGCATCTGTGTTCTTCTTTGCCCTGTTCGGATTCGCGCTATCCAGTATTGAAGAATATAAGCAGTACATATCAGTTTACCGCGTCTCCTGTTTGGTAACACCCATGTTGCTGTTGCCATCGTTATGCAACTGTAAACAACTTGTTATATAATTGATATGCGACTGTCCAACGTATGAGCGTGCGTATACCACTTCCATATTAAAGACGATAGTCTTTCTTGGGATACTTAAATGGAGAAATTTTGTTCTATCTGTCTGTCTGTCTCTCTTTCTGTTTGTCGGCACGTCACTCGATTCAGCTACTCGGCCAAAGTTGAACCACTTGCCCAAGGGCCAGCCATCTTGAACTGGTACGGCTGTTCACACTTGTGAACGTTGTCGATCAAAAAGTAAATATCACGCATATCTGAGGCGCAACATCACTAGGTAAGTATTAGGTGGTGTGTTCCTTTAATAAGAAATGCATACATACGTAATTCCAAAGACCCTACTTTCTTAAGCTGCGCTGAAAATGCGACTGCGCTGAAAAGTGCCTTCCTCTGTGCCCTCTGTACGAGCTCATTGTTGTGTTTCGGTTTTGGTTCTGTATTGCACTGTACAAATGCTATTGGGCGCCGCTCTGGCATTCCTGTTTTACAAGGGCGACGTGTAAATAAAAGACTGTGTGGAGAGTACTCGTTGAGTGCGGACGTTTCTTCTGCTTCAGCGCATCGCGCCAAACCGCGTGTTCGGGCTGGTTGGCGTCCCCACCGGTCGCGTTGGTCACCGCCGGTCTTCGCCTGCTGCTGCGCCGGGACTACCAGCCCGCAACACAGCACTCATGTTTCCCCACGTATTGCCAGATGGCGTCCATCTCTTACGCAGCGCCTCTTCTATCGTCTTTAGACGACATTTGTAGCATGCCGATACGCGGCCAATTTTTCTCTAGCGTCATTCCGTAACGTTTCGCTCAATGTGAAAAACAGTCACCATCCCGCGCATGCTTCGCATAACATCGATTCCCACGGTACGTGGGATCTGACGAATTTCTTTTGTTAACGCTCTCTCAATTAGATTACCAATGTCTGTTCTCGCCGTTCCTGGGTAGATATCAACTGTCAATCACCTGTGGCACAAACCCGTACACCGCGGCCCGTTGTAAATGGGTATGTGCCACGCGTGTCTGGAGGAAAGGGTTTGACGACGTACGCGGCAGGATTTTCAGGCTATTCATGTCATAACCCGACAGTCACATTCGTCATATCATCTTACCCTCCCATGCCAATTTTGGTCTACACCAAGTTAAGGAGGCGTCTGCTGTCGCGTGTGCATCGTCGTCCGCTCCATTTGCTTGAGCGCAAGAGAGGACGCCACCACCTCAGCGCTCGTAAAGCCCCTAGATGTTGGAAAGTAGCGGCGCTGTTTTATCCACGCCGCCGCACCCTCGTCGCGCCGTCAACCTCCTCTTTTTTCACCCTCTCTTTCGTGGAGCCGGCGCATCCGCAACGCTGAGTGGCTGCGACGCGCGATACCTCCCAGTCAGGTAACCCCGACGTCACGAAAAGCGCGCGCAAGGAAACTTCGCGCGCTTTTAGTTGCTCGCGCACGCCATGAACCCTCCAGGCGTGTGTGTGCGGGTGCATAGGCATGCGCAGGGGGGGGGGCAAGGGGGCGAGTAGGGGGGGCGCAAAGTCAGCCCTATACATTGTAGGGGGGGCGAGAAGAGGGGCGCAAAGGCAGTCGCATACATTGACATAATAGGGAGGGGGGCGCTGCGACGAACCTTCGCCCCCCCTGAAGGGGAACCCTGCGCACGCTTAGGTGCGGGTGCATGCGTGTTTGTATGTGTGCACGTGTGCGCTTGCGTGTGTAGGTGCGTGTGCGCACGTGTTTTTGCGTGTGTGCGAGTGCATGTGCGCGCCTGCGTGTGCGTAGGTTTGTGTATGCGAGCGTCATGGTGTGCGTGCGCTTGTGTATGTGTCTTCGCGCCTGTGCGTGCGCGCAGGTATGTGTGTGTGTGCATGTTTGTATTGGGGCGTGCGTATGTGCGTGCGCGCGTATGTGTGTGTATGTGTGCGCCTGTGCGTGCGTGCGCTTGTGTATATTCGCGCGTGTGTATGTGCGCGCGTGTCTATCGTGACTCTACCCGCGTGTGGATGTATATCGGTGCGTGTATCGCGTTTGGAGCAATTCAAGTAAACCACCACATTTTTTCTTGGCTACCTTCTTTGAGCTCATCAAGACAACAGTTAGGAATGAAATTCTCGACTATACTTTATGCTGCATACATTACATGCGCTTAATACAACTCCGCGTTACAGACAGCCGAAGCGGCGACGGAGAAGTAAACCGCTCTGCCGCCAGTTGGTACACTCATTTTTTTTTTAAACGCATCCGCGTGTATTTATCGAAGCGTCTTAAAAATATATATTTGTCAATATGTCCTATCGGAAGCCCACTTTCGTCACGACGGTTTTTAAGCGACAGATCCTCATTTAATTCTTCAAAGGGCCGAATAAACAAGCGCGCGCAGTGATTCTAATGCAGCTGCGGCGAGCCAGTGGAGGGTTCAGCGTGCCGTGCGCACCGCGCCGGCCAGGGGAGGGGAGAAATCCGAGGAGAATCGATGAGGAAAACGCGCGCGCGGAGGAGAGTGTCGCTACTTTCAAGATCAAGGGGCTTTAAGCGCTCGCCGTGTGGCGAGAGAGAGCGAACGCCACGCGTTCTGCGATTGAACGTTAACTACCAGCTCGCAAGGAAGGAGAACGCGCTCACGCCCGCGAGAGACAACGCCGACGCAGGCAACGTCTGCTAGAGAGTTTTTTGATTAAAAAAAAAAAAAAAACTACTGCTCGCGCTGCACAGCCCTTCACCGACGACCGCGTTTATACAGGCACTGGATCTTGACCTGCAATGTAGTGCCGGTGGGAGATTTCTCTTGCGCGTTGTTGAACAATAAGTATTCGCAGCGTGCACGTTAACTAAAAGCGGAGTGCGGTTTTCTGTGTCTTATCTTTCTTCTGTCTCTCATTGCCCATTAGCAGTGTTTTTGCTGTGGGAAGCACCGGCGCACACTGCATGCTTGGCCCTTCCACCGCTACGCGATCACCGCTACGTAGTGTGCCCTTCCGTCGAGCGCTGCAGGGACGCTACCACTGCGGGGAACACTGTCACTCATGGCGTCCGCTCCTCTTAATTTATCTTATGTTGCGCGATAGGGTTACGGACACCGGCGGCGGCGGACAACTATGGCAGTGTTGTTGTGATCTCACGACAGCCTTCACTGTAAAACGAAGAAGGGAACAAAGGGGCAGCAAACACCAATTAAGGTCTTGCAGGAAACGCCAAGCGCCTGCGGGAGGACAGATAGGACGACGCATATCGCGGCAAAAAGACGCGTGCTGCTCGAGTGGAAAATATTAAAGGAGCATACGTTTAATTCAAATGGGACTTTCCGGAACCACATTTCAGATTTATTTGTGAGGTGTGTGACAGGCCATGGCTCGAAATTCTGCTTCACCTCTCTATCGCTGTGCTAAGCAGCTTGGTTGGTCGTCCACCTTCACGAAGTGGAATTACCTCTCAACTTTTAGATGCGAAGGCATCTCTTGCTCGGGGGTATGTCCCGCGGCGTGCTAGTCCGCACTCACACTACGCGTGCGCAACTGTCCTCCTTCCCTCTCTCCAACAGCTGGGCGTTGCTCTCTCCACTTCTCTACCAGCACCTGCTTGCGCTTCTCCTGCGTTCTCGCTTCTGCTCTTGCGGCGCATGCGCTACTGTCCTCCTCTAGTCTCCTCTCCTTCAAGTGGTAGAGCGCTGCGCGCGTTCAGTCCAGCGCTTGCTTCGGTTGACACCTCTGAAATGCGGGCTCGACATGCCAAAATTCTCTCCTGCACAGCGCCGCGATGAGCGCCAGCGCATGCGCGTCCCCTCCCCCTCTCTCTCCTCTCCTTCGCTGCTCCCCTCTCGCCGCGCGCCTGTAGACCGCGTTTCCCGCTCGCCCTGTGGGAATTACCGGCCATGCTAGAGGGAAGACACGACGCGCGTAGTGTTCCTCTTCGCGTTCCACGGCGCGAGGTCGGTAGCATGCCCAACGATCGCCAACGGAATGGGATCGTGCAAGTGCTCCGGCTTCGCGTCGCCTCATGGTCCCCTTTAGCGGGAGATGGTGTAATTTTTTACTATGGTGTTCGATTCTCATTGTTCCTCTTTAGTCATCCATTGACCGGGAGCCCCCTTACTAAATATGCTCCATTTATATGGGTTATATAATTATGCTCCATTTATATAAACAAGAAACAGGTTCTCAGAGATTTCTAGTGTGGGGTTGTGTGGTGGGATATTTTCTACCTTGAGTTCCAATATTTATTGTCATGCCCATTTCGCCCTTGTCGGTCCCTTCTCTAGCTTGACGTGAACCTCGTGCTCTTTGCACAGATTTCCTTCAAGAACATTTCTTTTAGCTGGCGGCCAGCTGACCGAGCAGCGCACGTATTTGTGCCTTGTTTTTTGTTTGTTTGTTTGTTTGTTTGTTGTGCTTTCGATATGATTAAGAGTACAGAAAAAATAAAAAAAGTCACGCCATATCCACAAAGTGAATGATGTTAGAGGAGCTTGCTCGGAGATGATCGGGTAACCCATGAATCCTCCGTACAAATTCATCTATCGTCATATAAAGACGTGACGACGTTGTTTTATATATACACATTATATACACAATGTTTATTAATTTTCTTGGCGGTGAGCCTGCGCTGCTGCTGCTGCCTTGCGAGCTCTCAGCCCCACTGCGTTGGCTTTTTGGGTGTTCATGCATAGTAGCGGTAGCGAAGTGCACCGAGTGAGCTCCCGGCGAAGAGAAAGGAAGCACGCCGAGAGCAAGCGCTGTATATGGGCGCGGCCTTCCAGCAGTCACTTATCTAACGAGAGCACGCGCCGAGTGTGCAGCGGAGTGTGCCGGGCCATCTAGTGAGCACGCTTGATTTACCGGAGAGTAGAGTCACTGTATATGCTACCTTTAGGTAGCAGAGTAGCGCATAGGTCCGGCTAGCAACCACAGCTGTGCGGTGAAGTCGCACTCCATTTTTGCAGGCGACATGCCTACCGCGTCGCCGACAAACATGTCTGGCGTGTCGAAGGCCGGCGATAAACATTGGCTGTCAATGACTAGTATAAATTGAGTGAGCTGCAGCGGCGGCGTCGAGAAATACAAAAATTGGCCAGAGCGTCAGCTTCTCCGCAATGCATGGTTGCTAGCGGCGTTTGGAAAACAGATGCGCAACTCTGCTACCTAAGGGTAGCATATACAGTAACTCTACCAGAGAGAGCACAGCTGCGCCTCTGGCGGGAGCAGTGAGAACTAGCGGATACGGCGCGATGGACAAGGCACGAGCATAAGAATCTTGACGAGCAAGCTCCTAAAAACAAGCGCAAGAAATGTTGAACCAACTAGCTCAATCTTCAAACTTTGAGATGTTCTTGATGTGTACGCCGTGTTGTGGTGCATTTTGATAACACTCAACATATTAGTTGACTGCTTTACGCTTTAACGTGAGCAGATGCAAAATGACGTGAACATTTGAAGAAATTGAGGAGTATTGAAGCTCTGAAATTTATGGACTGATAAAGATGAAAAATTCACGCATATCCACCAAGTGGATGATGATGTGTGGGCTAAGCACCTGGGATCAGTCGGCTAACCGTGAATCCCCTGTACATTGCCCACTCGAGCATGCAAATGCGCGACTAACACGTGTGTGCAATATATACAATGTTGTTTTATTCATGTCATAAGGCGTATATGTTCTTGAGGTGGCCGGTTACGATATGCCACGTGCAGCATGCGGCGCGTCTCTTTTATTTTTTTGCGCACCTGCGCGTTATCGACTCGACAATCAGCTGCGGCGCTCAGCCGGACGCCACAGAACTCTGCTCGATACCGCATAGTTTCACTAAGCCGAGGACAGCCACGTTCTCCCTGTCCATTTACTGCGTAGTCGTGCCGTCTAAGCGTGAGAAACCTCCACCTCGGGGTCCGCTTGTTGTCTGCGTCGCCGTGATGCAGCCGCTTTGAGAGCCCTCGACTCCGCTTGCAGTTGAGCCGCCACTCTCGCCTTTTCATCCAAGTCAGAAGCGACCGTTTTCATCCAAGGCTGAAGAGAGAAAGAGAGCGCACGCAGGAAACGCGCGCTTTTATAGTCATTGGGCACCGCAGCGCCCCTAGCGGTCTCCATTCAAACCAGAGCACGCGCCGGGTGCGCTCGCACCCGGCGCGTGCTCAGTGTAAACCGGAGCTGGGCTAGACGCCAGGGGTACAAGGCTCGGCCCTAAGGTGCTTCGCCACTAATAACAAAATATGTGAAGTTTGATTCAGTGCGTCCAGACAACTTCACTACGTTTACACGGCCCCAGCGCCTCTTCAAAAGAAAACCTGCAGCACTTTCGAAGACATTTGCATGCAGAAGTGTATATCATGGTTCTTAAACGTAATAGTATACACTTAGGGTTAAATGTTGGGCGTTAAATGCGGTACACGATGTCCTCAGCGCTACAGTATAGATTCAATGGACAGTCTGCATGGATAAAAGTTAAAATCCTTCCAATAATGTGAAGGTGTAAGCCAGTGAAGTTGATACTACGGTATATTGAATATTGATGTAGTGAACTCATAGATGATAATTATTGAATATACTGAGCGGATAGAGAAGCATAAACTGAAAGATATCGGTGTTTCTCTTGCGCATGACGCATGTTGTTAACGTCGGTCACAAGCATTAAATCGTTGTAGTGTATAAGAAACCTGGCAACTTGAAAAGTACGAAAACAATATGAGGTTCGTTTCTTATGCCAGTGGCCTTGTTTTTGACGCAAAATTGTTCATGTCGTTCGACCATGTCGAGGAAATCATAGACCTTTATGATTACTTTTACGTCGTTGGTTAACCTTCCTGCCTTTCACTTTC
Source organism: Rhipicephalus sanguineus (assembly GCF_013339695.2). Classification (NCBI taxonomy): domain Eukaryota; kingdom Metazoa; phylum Arthropoda; class Arachnida; order Ixodida; family Ixodidae; genus Rhipicephalus; species Rhipicephalus sanguineus. The sequence continues at coordinate 108,167,642 of NC_051181.1, forward strand.
ACTTCCCTCTCTATCTCTCTCATTGCGTCAGGTCCATTTCTGCGTCGCAAAAACGCTGGCTGAGTCAAGTTAATCGGTTCGCCGAAAATTGTTGTTTATCGTGTGATATGTCCGCGGGCGCGACACTGAGAACATAGCCATGTACAGCCTTTCTGTGAAAGCTGCTGCATTGCAGAAGAAATGGAGCGGATTTCTAAGGTCCGTGCGGTGTTTCGTTGGCGTTTTTGTCTCAAGGTCCGTGTTTTCGTGTTTTTAACGACAAAGCAATTCTTCTGCAATAATAATGCCTGCACCGATGACTGCGTGCAATTATGCAATGGAAGCGGCTATTATAAAAAAGCAGATTGCGTAGCATTCCTAACAATGAGTCAGCTTTATAGAAAGCGAAGGAGAGCCGACGGCAGCCACGACAAATGAGCCTGATATTCACACGAAACAGAGGGTAAAGTGAACTTACCACTCATTTGAAAAACGTACACAGTTCACTGCATAGACGTCGAATGATTCCTCACTAGCGTTTAATAGGCTGTAACCTTTGAATGTATCCTTCCGCTTGTCTAGATCCAAATTTTATCTGAAAAATTAATTTATTGACAGTACGGAGTTAGCACTGACGGGGTTGTTTTCGCTACATCCTGTGCACAAGAGACAAGCAAGAAAGTACAATGGCGGGGTGAAAGCACAATAGGCTATTACTGAGGATGCTGCACATATTGAGTGGATGCTAGCCAACAGATGCAGTATCTGTGGGTTGGCTGTCTGGTTGTGGCTGCACGTGGGTCACAATTTATTCTCATAAAAGAAGGTCCACTCCATGTGAGCAGCAGGCGGTTTTGAGAAAAGATAAATAACTCACGTCGGAATGCTGAGGAAGCCCAGCAACTACTTTTCATGCTTCAAGTAGACTGAGCACGGGACTTCAAAACGGAAGCTTAGAATTCGAAAAAAAAAACACTATATCAACCGAGGCACAGTGGATTGTCGGTAATAGCTATATCCAGCTTTTGTACCAAGGAAATAGAAATGTTTACTGTAACTGAGCGGTCGGATCTTAACTCTCAAGACAATTATATTTTGTGTCTTATTTTCTACATACATACATACATACATACATACATACATACATACATACATACATACATACATACATACATACATACATACATACATACATACATACATACATACATACATACATACATACATACATACATACATACATACATACTTGAGATTAATAAATAGCCCAAGCTGAAGGGACGCACCAAGCACTAAATCACTGTCAAAATAACACATAAATCATTACAAAACAAACTGAATAAATACTGCTCCACTTTTCCTGCAAGGTCAAATGGAGCCAAGATATCCCAGCGTCAATAGCTCGACTCTCTCATGGTTCTGGGAGAAATTTTGGTTTTATATAGTGGTAACAAAAACAATGTTATTTCGCGCCATTATTGCTGTAGCGCATTTAGGAAAACGTGATAAGTTCGGTACTCTTTACCTCGGGATAATTTTACCCAAACCTATCATCAAAGCTCTAACCTAATGTTTATAGTAAAGGAATGTTACGTCCTCGCATGAATGGTCCACGAGAACATTCTTTCTTGTACTGACTAAATATGAACCTTATACACTTTCCATGCGCCTCCACAAGGTGCATGATACCACTTTACTCAATTATATGGACACTCTCGACGGGTTTTTGCCGTCGCTGTCATGTTCCGTTTAAAGTCCAAATCGATAACGTCACCCCTCGCACCGTATGTTCTGGGCGCGAGTAGAAACGCGCGAGCGGGTGACGAACGCGGCTGAAGCATAGATGAAACGAGCGGGCGATCTCCGTCGCAAGGAGGGCGCATGCGATAACATCAACCCGCATCCGAGGCCTTTCGTCGATTGCTCCTCAAGCGGAAGGGAAACGCGCCGCTCGTCCTTCCTCGGGCGAAGGAGCATGAACGCCAGGGAAGGTTTGGGGAGGGCTGCGTGGCTCGAGCATCAACAGTGGACTTCGGTCATAAGGGCGTGGTCGCAATCGCTGGGGCACGCGCACTATCTCGGCAGACATCATCGAACAGCTCGTATACCCTTCTGCGTGCCATACTCTCATCGCTTCGCGCTGAGACAACACACTGCACGAAAAGCGTTTCTCTCCCTGGAGCGGCCGTATTCCCTTACACTAGCCTTCAGAGCTCAGACGAGCAAAGTGTGGTCCATCAGACATGTATAAACGGCGCGAAGAAGACAACACGTAAGAACATAGGAACACGCAGACCCACGAAGCGCAGCATTGTTGGGCTAGCTGGTTCGTGGATTCAGCAGACATGTTTAAACTGCGCTCAGAAGACAAGACAACACGTAGGAGCATGTGTTTCTATGTTAAGTGTTGTTTTAGCGCTGTTTAAACTTGTCTGCTGAATCTTTGAACCAAATAGTCGTACACCATGACATACTGAAGCTTAGCAAATAAGGGTGACGAGGATGGAAGAGAGTGAAGCATAGCATAGCCGCGTATAGTATTAGTAGGTTGTTTATCTACTGGACGAGGAAGAGGAAGAAGAAGCGAGTAGAGGGAAAAAGGAAGAGTTCTAAGCAGCTTGGTCCTGTGCGGGCTCGCCGTCCTGGCCTTCTGCCAATAAACCCCAAACGCCTGCTGTTGACGTAACAGGGTGGTGGAGGTACGGGGTAGCCATGTCTTGTGGGAAATAGGACCGAGATGTGGCAGCCATTTGACGTGTCATTTCTTCATGTCTGAGCAACTCCTCCCGAACAATCTGACGGATAGTTGCCGAAAGCTGAACAGTTGATGCCGCTTCTATACTAGCCATTGAGGTGACATCTGCCAGGCGACCGAACTTCGGCGTTATTCCGTGCTGCTTCAAGGTTTCGACCGTACGATAGTGTCGTTTAACGTCAGACACTCAAGTCAGATTTTCTCTACTGGTAAGAATGTTGTTGACGTATTTTGCAATGCCCTTCAGCAAATGTCTCACCTTTTCTTCCTCGTACACGCTGGAATCTGCTTGCCTACACAGCCTCAATATCTCTCAGTGCAGGTCACACCGGATAGGTGGGCCCTTTGTGTGAGAGTTGGCTCAGCGCGCTTTTTTTTGCAGCTCAGTTACTGAAACACTTCTTGATCTCAGCAAATCGTTCCCATGCCGTCAGTTTGTATTTATGGCTCTCGTACCATACGAGGGCGACACAGTAAGGTACGTAACAGCATATAGCAGGAGGATGGGAAAGGTAAGAGAGGTTGAGGAGTCATGTGAGGGTGAGAAGGAGGGTAGAAGCGTAGCACAGCCATATACAGTATAGTATAGCAAGGAGTGAGAAAGGGAAGTGAGAGGAAGGAGTAGTGATGTTAGGGTCAGGAGCATGCAAAGGAGGGGAAAGAGTAAAAGATAACATAGCCATGTACACCACAGTATAACAAGGGGTGGAAAATGGAAGTGAGAATGAGGAGGAGGGAAAAGAGGATGAAGGGTATAGCATAGCGTCATGTGGTCGTGATTTGACGAAGGCAGCAGTCGATGTGTTCAAGGCGAAAATCTTTATTTTGGCGAACTTGTGCCCGATGAACAAAAAGTCCAACAGCAAGCAATAGACGCTGTACTCTAAAAGCGGTGAACAGAGCTTCGGCCACCGATAATCGGATCTAGGGTTAGGCACGTCGGCATTTATAAATGCGGCATCGAACATTCGAGTCTTATCTCTGGTGGCCGCGCTAGTTCCGGAGTATACTCAACTGTTTGCGCGCTCAAGCCTATCATAAGATTCTAAAACAGTTTGGAAGGTTCCCAGAATTTCGGGCGCGTTTTGCGAAAGGCAGTGGTTATACGTGTGACGGACCGGTTACATAGAAATACAAAAAGGAGCGCGCGTGGTATTGCGTCCCTCTGAAAAAAAAATAAAAGCATCGTCCCGATGCTTAAAACGGAACATGGAAGGGGAAAATATGCATACACAAAGAACAGTAATAATAAAGAAAGCGAAACGTAGAGTCCTCAGGTTCGTGAATGCGTATAAAACGGTTTAAGGCGCACGGCATGGACCACTTCAGGTCGTGTGCGGCGCCGCTTAGAGTTCGTAATGCCGTTTGGGAGGACCTCGTAATACAGAGCGCCGAGACGTCGAAGCACCTTGTATGGGCCGAAGTATCGCCGAAGTTTTTCGCTGAGTCCACGTCGGCGTATGGGTGCCCAGACACAGACACGATCACCGGGCTGGTATTCCACGAAGCGTCGCCGAAGACGGTAACGGCGACTGTCGTTCGTCTGCTTATTCTTGATGCGTAGGTGGGCAAACTGTCGGGCTTTTTCGGCGCGCTGAATGTAGAGCGCAACGTCCAGGTTGTCCTCGTCATTGACATTTGGCATCATGGCGTCAAGCGTTGTCGAAGGGCCCCTTCCGTAATCTAGCTTGAACGGCGTCATGTGCGTTGATTCTTGCAATTCTGTGTTGTAAGTGAATGTTATGTAGGGAAGGATGGCGTCCCATGTCTTCTGTTCGACGTCGACGTCCTACATGGCCAGCACGTCAGCGATGGTCATATTTAGACGCTTGGCGTGGCCATTGGTCTGTAGTTGGCAGGCTGTGGTCCGACAGTGGTTTGTCTGGCTGTTTTTGAATATCGCTTGGGTTAGGTTTGCCGTAAAAGCCGTACTCATGTCGGTGATAAGAACTTATGGGGCACCTTGGCACAATAGGATGCTCACAACGAATAACTTCGCTACCTCGGAGACACTTCCTTTAGCCAGGGCCTTAGCTTTGGCGTAGCAGGTGAGGTAGTCCATGACTACGGCGATGCACATATTGTCAGACGTGGACGTCGGAAATGGACCCAGCAAGTCCACCCCGATCTGCTGGAAGGGACTACGAGGTGGATCCATTGGCTGAAGAAATCCCGCTGGCCTTGTCGGCGGTGTCTTGCGTCGCTGATACTGCCGGCATGTTCAGTTCCAGAAAACTCAACTGTTCGTGTTTGCGCGCTCAAGCCTATCGGAAAATTCTAAAAAAGGTTCCCAGACATTCGGGCGCAGTTTGCGAAAGGCAGTGGTTATACGAGTGACGGACAAGTTACACAGAAATAAAAAAAGGAGCGCGCGTGGCAATAGTATGGAGGAGGAGAGTTCGAGGTAGGAGACATGCAGGTGGTCAAGCGGAGAGGAGATTCCTTCAGCGCTAAACCATGCGCGTGTTAGCCTAGCTTTGCATCACTTAGCATTTTATCGCTGAGGCTTCCCCTAAGCTCCGCTGTACATCGGTCTTTACGATGTTAAGTCAGTAAAAGCCACGCATAAATTGTTGAGTTACGAGAGATCGGATCCAAAAGAGTTTGCTGCTAGCCTTAGTTCGTAAAACATTACAATTTGTTGCCATCGCATGCACTGCTTCGCCCTTCAGGTGAAACTGCGATAATTTTTAGTAAAGGGTCCCATACGACTGCTCCAAATTCTGACCAAAAAGCATTAAAAGTGAAGCTTATTAAAAGCGGTGCATTTATTGAGCTCTTCCGTAAGATTATTCATGCTCGCGTCTGCCTTTCAGCTAGCCTAAAACCAGAGAGCGTGGTCCGTGTGCGTTAGCGAAGATGTGGTGCCAAAGTGGCACGCCGTCATCCGTTCGCCAATGACGTTATCTGTGAGGTGTGTGGTGAACACCTCCTGCCGATTTCACAATTGGAAACAAAGCGGCGCACGAGCGCAGATCTGTACGCGGCAACTGCTGCGGAACGCTTCCCACGCCGCAATGCAATGTCTCGCACTACACATTGTCCTCGCCAGCCACGCTGCTCATAGCGCTCTCTTACTGATAAAACAGGGCCGCTGCAGCGAGTTCTTTCTGTACAATGAGTGACGCAACCGGTCGAAGTGCTTCGTATGTCATTGCTGCTAAACGAGCTGCCCGAGCATGAGGCTCAGCGACGCCCACGCCATAAAGTCTATAGAGGTTCTTCGCGCAGCCGAAGTTGAAGGTCATCGCCGCTTCCGCGACACCTACGCATGTCTCGCAATTTCTTTCCCTCATATACGGCAAAATCGACGTACCTAAGCAGCTGCTTTCAAATGACCCATTACGTAGTGCCGTAATCAACGGCGAAATAATAGCTCCCCACTGTGCTCCACAGTACAAATACATCAGGTGATACGAAGTTCTCTGAAAGCTCGCAAAACATTGACTGTCATTTAGTTAACGCTAAGTAAGGCACGATAAGGTTTTTGCCTAATTATGCTGGTTGTTATAATGCCCCGTCTCCCCCCCTCTTGCAGCTTTCTACCTACCCGGATACTGCTCTACCCCAGTGATTGGCCCCTCTGACACCTGGTACCATTAGTGTTCACACCGCCGGAAGCCTGATCATTTTACTCATCAGCCACATGAGGCTTTTGCTTTAATCATTGCAAATTTCTGTAGCTCAATCGATAGACTTCGCTGTTTTCGAAGATCAGTATTGGTACCCCCTCCTATTTTTTGCACCGACGCGTGTGGCTTGAATTTGGCATCGACATATGCTGCGAGCCACGATACTGAACTTTTATTTAACAATAAATTTTACGCTTGTGCCAATGCGGCGAAACATCGCACTAACCTCGCTTAACCAGGCGTGACCACGAAATCACGCTTAACCACGCCCACGGAGAAAGACGTGACCGCGCCTTTCGTCCATGCGAAACAGCTTTTGGTCGCGAAAATCAATTGGCAGGAAAAACAAGCCGCGGCGCAATTGATTCACAGTTTACAGTACACAACAACGTAACGTAATTTTCAGAGGCATGTGAATTATCTATAACCACCTATTATTATTCAGTATAAGCAGATTTTGCCGGCTGCATAGATAACACGGTTGCGCACTGTTGCGCATGTTGGGACACGTAGGCTTAAAGCAGGGCGTCTTGCACAAATATTCATTACACAACGCGAAGAATAAAAGTTCAGTTCGCCGAAAGCGTGTGGTAAACACATCGTTTTTTTTTGTTATTTTCAAGTAAGCACTGTTCTATATCTATGCGAATTTTCCTGCGCTTTTTCAGCGAGCTACTGTTCAGCTCCATTGTACGTGATCGTGTTATGGGCACTACATCAAGGCTAGAAAAAAAGGAGACCTTTAATTTTTGTTACCTTTGAAGTCCTTTGTTTTGTGGGATTGTATATTCAATGCGTGCATAACCTCTATGACATATTTTTCCTGTGAAAAACACCGCATATACTGCTAAAGTACATTTCATGCATTGCAGCTGTATCACTAAATTTTATGACGTACTTAGTGTTCTTTGCACGCTGACAGCATTCTTCAGCATAGATTTTCATTATTAGTTCAAATGTAGCGTGTAAGCCACATACACCAGTGCTCATACTAGGTTATAAACATGGACATACAGTAAAAGATTTCTTCGCAATCAGAAAACACGTCGGGAAATATCATTTGTGCTATTAAAGAAACAGTGACTCTTATTAAACATTTCGCAAGGTTTAATTTTCGCTGTGAGCCGTAGGCTCTGAATAAGATTTTTTGTCACATTTATGCCAGCATGCAAAAAGAAAGAATAAGAAAGAGCGAGAAAAGAATATTTCCTGAATAATTTAGTACTCTAAACTTTTTTTCAAGCTGCGAAAATGTCGAGTAGTAGATTGCCATAACGATCGTCTCTTACTAGAGAACTAGTTTAGCGGTAAATTTTATCAAATCAAAAGGACACGACTGAAGTTTTTCTAGTAATAATACTTTCATAGAAATCTTATCGGCTTTAATGACGAATGGCTTTTGTTAACTAAACAAAGGATGAAGCCTGGCGTTGGGTGCCCACAATCTTTGCCTGAAATCGCTGACGTTCTATTTTTCAGCACATTGTTAACGTCAAGACTTCTGAAGTGAGAACGTTAAACTTTATACTTCTACATTCGAAAAAAAAAAGATGTATGCGCTGCACATATCATAAATTGCATTACGCAAAGACGGCCTTATAGACAGCGCTGCTATAGTGTCTGCCATGAATCTTACATTCTACAAAGAGATTCTAGCTTACAATGCCTTTTTCTGACGCATGAAACACGCAAACAGCGTCACTGAACAGGAACAATGAGTTCAACACACGCACAGTCACTTGAGTCAGTTCTCGGCAAAATCGACTTAGTTTTATCTCTGGCATTGATGAACTTTTGTCTAGACACGCAGGCTTGTTTGCGAATGTATTATGAATTGTTGATCCAACTCCGAACGTACTCAGAACAAAGCTACCACGCCTTTTGACAGGAGAAGTACAGTTTTAGTTTTTCTCTTCGTGATAGCTTCGTGATAGCTTCGTGATAGCTTGGAGACTAAAAGTGTTGGGCTGCTAAGTTAGAGGACGCGGGTTCAACTGCTGGTCATGACGGCGGCATTTCAATGGGGGCAAACTGCAGAAACTGGGTACACGCACCGGGTACATGGATTTACGGTCCCTCACTGAGTAGTTTTATTGTAATTTTGAGCCGCTCTTTACCTTACGGAATGCCATGTCGGGGCGCCACTGTGCGCGTGGACGAGCCATGGTTGCGCTGATGGCACTGTCAATAACACATTTGTAAAATCTATTTCTTAATGGAAAACGAATGATTTTCTTTGGCTCTTTTGCTCGCTTTTGTAATCGCTGGTAGTACTTTCCTTCATGATACAAGGGAACCTGTTCTTATATGACCATGAAAAACGAAATTCTACTCAACCAATGTACGATTTCAGAACTTAAGCATCGCAAGTTTTCGCGGTCCAGTTTACTTTTTTCGCGCTTGCGTTTTTATTAGTGATGCAAGTGCTACAAGCAACGTTGATCGCCAACACACATATGTAAATTATTTCTTCTAACGCTATCGTTAATGGTGCAGTTAAAAAGTACATCATGTTTTTATGCAAATAAAGTTCAACAACAGTTTAATGCACCATATTACGGAGTTCGGCGCACTGTAACGTTTCACAATGGTCACCAAATAGAAGGCTTACACAATAATTTGATGGTAGTTGTGGGAGCAACTAGCAACAAAAGAAAGCTTCCCTCTAATAATCCTTATAGAACTACAGCTGCTCCCGGAGGCGTCAATGCATGCTTTCTATATACTCCTACAACCGCTACATGCTTGCCGGTCAAAGGCTTTGTTCTCAGCGCAAGTGCGCAAGAAACTCGTTCCTAGGAATACATGCCATCGAGCCGGCTACATCTTTTCCTTTTACATAGTCGCGATTCAATATGGTGGCGGCAAACGCGTGTAACAGGTGAACTGAGCGCGAAACATCAACGCTCGTAAAGTTTTTTTCTTTGTATTTTTATGTCTAAATAGGCATAACCAACTCAGTGTCGTCTAATTTCGGTTTTTGTTGCTGCTTTTTGCTATTGTTTTACTTAAGTAGAACTCCTTTTCTTTTTTGCCTGCGGTGTATTTTATTTCCTGTTTTCTGTACTACTGTTTACTACATCAATCAATTTTTTTCTATATTCACTACATTCAGTCTCTTACTATCGGACCTCCTTCTGTATACACAAATTTTTTAATTGATTCGATGACTAAATAAAACCATTTCTGATTCTGATTCTGAGTTTGCTTTCTATGTAAGCGCGAGAACACAATTAAATCAGCCAATACTTACCATAATTTAGCCAGCGCATGGAAACACTAACCGGCATTAGCCAGTAGTAAAGCAACACTAGCCAACATTAACGCTTATTCAGCCATATTCAGGCGGCATTGACCAATATTTTCCATAAAGTATTAACCATTCATCAACCCCGATGGACATTGCCAACATTGCTAGTAGGGTGCGGGTAAACACGGTATGCCATTCACCGCTTTCAAATCGCGGGCAAGGGAACATGTCTCAGCTATTATCTCACTTTCTTGATATTAATTCTCATATATCGAGAATACTGAAAACGTTTCACTTTCGCCGCAAGGGCGAAGCAATGACGAAGATAGCAACAAATGGGAATGTTATGCGAAGTAGAGGTAGCACCTTACTCTTTTGGCATCCAGCCTGAAGTACGAACCCCCCCCCCAAAAAAAAAAGAAGAAAAAGAAAGAAAAAATTACGCCATCTCCCGCTAAAGGGGACCATGAGGCGATGCGAAGCCGGAGCACTTGCACGATCGCGTTCCGTTGGCGTTCGTTGGGCATGCTACCGACCTCGTGTCGTGGAACGCGAAGAGGGACGCTACGCGCGTCGTGTCTTCCATCTAGCCTGGCCGTTAATTCTCACAGGGCGAGCGGGGAACGCGGTCGACAGGCGGGCGAGAGGGGGGGCAGCGTAGGAGAGGAGAGAGAAGGGGAGGGGACGCGCATGCGCTCGAGCTCATCGCGGCGTTGTGCAGGAGAGAATTTCGGCATGTCTAGCCCGCGTTTCAGAGTAAGAGTGGAAAGGGGGATGGGAGAGGGAAAGTGGAGAGGGAAAGTGGAAAAGGAAAGTGGAGAGGGAAAGTGGGGAGGGGAAAGGGAGAGGGTGAGTGGAGAGGGGAGAGGAGTAGAGGGGAAGGGGAATGGTGAGGGGAAGTGGAGAGAAGGTATGTGGAGAGGGTATGCGCATGCGCAGTGAGGGTGGTCACGCCGCACACCACCACCACCACCACCGCCGGATTGAGCTCGACCTTAAGATACTTCGCATCTAAAACGCTGGCGCAAGGAAATATGGCCGCTGCAGTGGGAGAAATGGCCTTCGGGCTGTCTACCACTTCATCGCAGTCTGAGCTGTGTAAACAGCGCTCACAGTGGTATGAGCCGTCTGCTGAACTCTGTCAGGGTAAAACACGCGCGACCACGCACGGCTGAGCAATGTGCTGGTAGCGATTTTTAATGACATCTCCGGAGATGTTAGCGTGGTTTGTCGCCTGGCTTGCGGCTCCAGGTAATGGTTGATGACGATGGTATAAAAGATGACAACATGTGACATGTGTGCACACACACACACACACACACACACACACACACACACACACACACACACACACACACACACACACACACACACACACACACACACACACACACACACACACACACACACACACACACACACACACACACACACACACACACACACACACACACTTGAAAGAGTAAGTCATAATGTGTCGTTCATGTGCGTGGTCTTTAAAACAGAATATCTGTAGGCACTTTCAAGAACGGAAACTAGCTTTCCCCGTAGAATTAAATGTAAGGGCAGCGGCGGCGTACTGAACTACAGTAGCGCGAGGAGAGGTGGCTCTGCAAGCACTATCATCATCTTCAGACAAAAGGTTTTCGCTGCTCACCTGCTAGTTCGCGCAACTACTGCGCTTCTTGCTCCGTGTCGTATTCTATTTATTGTCGTTGCTAAATCGCAACGAGAATAAACAAAATCCTGCAGTGATCGAGTAACGCTTGTTGCTAAATCACGACTCGCGCACGTAGTTATGCCAGGCGACTAAACTGGCCTCGACTGGCAATAACAACTTCAATCAGTGCGATTTGCATCGTTTACTGCGAGTGCCCAAACTGGTACAAGAAACGTATACGGTCAGGTCCAAACAATACAAGTCACTCATGCATATCGAAAGCGTTCAACTCGGGTATAATCAGTGGCGTACCAACTCGTTCGCGAGTAGGGGGCGGGGGGGGAGGCGGGGCTGGCGTCGCTCACTCTGTCCATATATATATATATATATATATATATATATATATATATATATATATATATATATATATATATGACGAGGTGACTTTTTATATTCATAGAGCTGATCAGATGACTTGCTTTTGAAAACTGTGTCAAACTGTTTGTTTTAAATCAGGGAAGAATCTGCACAAACATAGTGTGCAGGCTGGGCCGCCCTATACCGCGACAACACGGCAGTGTTTACTCACATTTTGTGAATATTACCGTGAAGTTTAAAGAGTACACCCAAATTTAACCTCATTATCTGAGCATTGCATCAGCAAACTTCCCAGTCTTAGTTTGTCGTTGTAGATACCATGAGTAGGAAGAACCTGCTATGACTCTAGTACCTTAAATTCTCACTTATTAAACAAAACATGTGGCTGAAAAAGCAAGGTACTTCGCAGAAGTCTTCAGGATAAGCCGAGTGCCAATTTCTTTACTGTTAGAGCCCTCTAATATAAAGTCTTTCTTCAGAAGAAGACCTGGTTCAGTCAATTAATACTTAAGGAAACCACACTCAGTTGGTTGTGTATAGTTGTAAGACTATAAATGACTACACATTTATATGCTAGGTGTCGTTCCTTGCGCTCTTAATCTTCCCAGCTTGCGTGGGAGGTGGACTGAAAAGCGGTGAAGTGGCCCTGTACTCCTCCCCTCCGGTTCGTCCAAGTAAATACCTTACGTAAACTGTGTAAGCTCAAATTTTCCTTGAAAAAAAATTGTGCGATCATAACGTTAAACTACCCCGCATTGTTTCCTTCCGTATAGGTCGTTAGCTGTTAATGATTGGTCGAAATTTTCTGGGTCATGCTCACAGCAGCTGCTCGTAAAACGATGCAACAAATGACGCGTAAGTGATCCACCGCGTAATTACCACTTACGCATCACTGCGTAAAAAATAATAATAATAATAAACTATTTTCTATACGGCGTATTGCTTATCATTGGTTCTTCGGTATTTGTCAAAAATTTTCAATGTGCCATAAAATCGCCTCCTAGTTACGCGGCGTCACAAGTCTGCGAAAACTCGCGGCGTTAAAATGAAGTGTGCACAATAGGCAGCACATTACTTTGCTGAACAATAACTCATTTTTTTTCGGAATAGCCAGACAGTGTCTCTTTCTGAACGCAATTTAAGAAGGCTGTCCGCCAATCACATTGGCAGCGGCTGCTTATAGCAGCGGACGAGATGGATCCACATGTGTAATTTTGTATAATAGATACTTTCAGTTGTAGTATAATGATGTTGAGCTGTTTTTGCGCGTGTACAACTCTCTGTGAACTCATCGTTGCTGACAGAGAGGTAGAGAGATAATGGCTTTTCGTACGCTCGTAACATGAGCGCGGACATCACGGTGAAAGCGTGAAACATCCCTCTCCCCTCAGCACAAGAAAACCGCGCCAGCAGACAGCGGAAGGGCAGGTTCTAACCTGCGCAAGTATAAGAGAGAGCGAGCTCGCCGACTACTTTTAAATGCCCTGTCGCGCTCCTAACGCACATCTACGCTGGGAAGAAGAGAAAACGCTTATAAGCGCAGCCGTCTCTGAGTCCGTGCAGCGGTAAAGGATGTGTTATATAACGCTCGCCGTTACTTACGTGGAGGATCTGCATTTCGTGGCGTAGTGGCTAGCGCCTCTCGCTGCGGAGGAAGAGGTCCCTGGTTCGATACCGCGCTTCGGATGCATTTTTCTTAATTATTTTTCTTGGGGCTTTTATATATATATATATACATACTATACATATACGGTGCATGACGGCGACGGGACGGACATTGTCCAGCCGAGACTGCCCCATATAATTGCTATCGCAATAAAACATTATTAGGAACAGACACAATCCTTTGCCGGTGGGCAGCCTTCTTAGTCCAGAAAACCGTGGACGCTCATCATCTCCCTGGTGAGGTAGGTCAAGTAACGGGGCAAACTTGAAAGCTGGGCTTCTCAATGTGCTCGAGTCCACTGCCTTGTGACAAGCCGCCGCGATCGCTGCAGGCTGCCATATGATAAGCAATGTGAAGAGGCAGAAGAAGACATAGAACACTTCCTTCTACACTGCAAAAATTATGCTGTTCCCCGTAAAAAATTCTTACAAACACTAAACAGATTGGACAGACGGCCGCTATCATTAAGAAAAGTATTGGGCCCATGGCCAACTGAAACTCTTCAAAACATTGCTGCACGCGCCCTAGTACAGTTTTTAGAAGAGTCGGGAATATCAAAAAGATATTGATTCACATTTACAATTCTTCTTCACATTGAGATACTTCTAGTCACATGTTTCGCGTTGCCTCTTGTGATTCAAGACAGCTGTGTTTAAAGTGTGGGCAAAGCCCAGTGACTTTTATGTGATGTGATCGCACTATATAAATGACTGTGGGTTAAACTCTTCGGCAAAGTGCGAACGATTCTTGTGTGTCTTGTGTGTGGACATTGTTGTCATCACGTGGACATTATGCATGACGTGTGAACATTCCTTTTAAATGGACATTGCCGTGAGTGAGTGCACTTTAATTTATAAGTTCGTGACGCTAATTAATAAGTAAGAGAAGAGGAGTAGCCGGAGCCATGTATAGGCACCAACCTCTCCTTAAACACATTTAATAAAAAAAAAGCAAAGTGAAGCAGGCTAATCGGAGACTAAAGTGGGAATCTATTTTAGCTGTCCTGGCTAGGCACAACTAAAATACTGTACACTTCTGCACACTCATCAACTCGCAGCGGCTTGGATATGGAGCAGTCGCGACGCTATTCATTTTCAAAGAAAGAAACTGAATTTCCTGAACAAGGAGAGCGTTTGATCGGGCTCTAAAACCTTTACTGCTTCCGGCCATATTTGCGTCGCCGATTACCTAAATGTCAGGCCAGGCACAACTAAATAAAATTATGACAGATTGCTGTTATGTTGTAGAGCCCCTGCTGAGCGACAGACTCCTCTGTAGTGCTGGAGCGCAAGGCGCGCAAGCGTGGAATAGGCAGCCCGCACCGGAGGTAGCCTACAGTGCGTGGTCATGAGTCATGACACACGGAGGACAGTCGTCACAGCAGAATCGTAGGACAAATTTTATTACATAATTACGTTATTGCTGCGTTCAAGTAAAACTTTGCCTGACCTGTTTGTGTCCCAGTCTGCAGCCGACAATAACTCAGTGGGGGGGGGGGGGGGGGGGCTCCGTTTCCCTAACATTTCTCAGGAGGGGGGGGGGGGGGGCTAGCGCTCCTCTTGCTCTTATCCGGTCATTATGGTCTCCTGCCAGCTATGCGGGCGCTTGCCAGGTCGTGTTGATAGTGCAGAGTGAGTGCACGGTGTGGAATTGGAAAGAAAACGAGCGCAGTGCCGACAGGTATTTGGCGCAGTAAGAGCAATGTAGTTTCGCTAATTTTGGTACGTAAATAATCGCGTGTGCCTACAGCACTGCATCTTTGTCACTCTGCGATGTCATCTTGAATGCATTGAAAAGAATTAATGTCGCGCTCTTTCGACAAGATGGGCAAGCCGTGAACCGTGAGCCCTTCTATAATTATTAGGTATGTGTGCGATGAGTGGAAGAAAATATTTCAGGATTGTTCATTTCCTGATTATAGTTGAAATACACAGTTTCTACTACTAGAATTTTTTGGCGCAAGTGGGAATCGAACTGTTGAGACAAAGTGTGTTATGAAGGCAATGTAACTGACAAATGATATTCCTCAAAGTATGCACCGAAGATGAATGCTAAAGAAACAGAGATAAAGGTGAGGGATTACAGATTTAAGAAGCACTATGCTTAGAAAATAAGCTTTAGGCACGCTTTATACAGTTTTGTTGGTGTTCGCACAGAACACTGAAAAACCGCTTAGCCTCGAGCACAAACTCTGTATTGCAGATATGTAGACAGAACTTATGTACTCTAATACAAACACTCGCGAAATGAACTGTTGGGGCATGATGTGAACGTGTGCCAACGCTGCATAAATAAAGGTCCATATTGAAACAGCGCAAAAGTCGTAGGACACAGAAAGACTTGACAAAACGAGCGCTGTATTGTCACAGCGTTCGTGTTGTAAAGTCTTTCTGTATCCTACATCTTTTGCATTGTTTTAATATGAACGAAAACCAACTAGCCCACCTCTCTTTTTTGCTGCAAATAATGGTCATATGTACTAGATATTCGTAATTTTGTTATTTACTTTTTCAATATATTTCTACTCGGAAGCTTAAATATGTTTTCTCCTGCTACTTTTAGAAGCACTGGCTTGAAATACGTAAAATCATGCAGTGTGGATGTTGATAAGTCAGATCCACGTATGTTTAACTACCTCTTCGATTTGCTAGGGTTTTTTCGGGATAGTAGTACTAGTATTTCACTTCATATTCTTCATAGTGGCAGGCACTACAACTGTAACATGTTAATTTAGTCAGACAGCAGATGTAGGTGTGCTCAAGGAAATTTTGGCCGTTTCTCTGCTGTATGAAAAAAAGAAGACTACTACGCAATGTGAGCACAATCTCTCCTCCCCACAGCGCAAACGTTCTTGGTTAAGCTGTGCTTCAAGGTGTGCTCACCACATTTACAATTTATTTATTAGCTGTCAATAATTTGAAATGTGCCGTTTCAATCGCAAGCATGTGGCTCGAGAGGATCGGTTGTAGTAGATGTTCAGATGTTTCACCGTACTTGCAGAGTAGTCTTTTGGGGGTACTTATCCTCTCATTGCGTGACAGTCCTGGAAAAACAAGTTATGGTATCATCAGATGCTAATAAGCGTAATACAAAGGCTGATGCTGTGAAGGACAGCCTTCTAAAGCTTTGGCATATGTTTTCAACAGCGAATCTGTTTAGCAAATCGTTCCTTGTATCTCGTATGACGAAACTATCATCATCATAAACGGGTATGTGCCACAAACATTGGGTAAATCCCACCAAATCTCAACAAATGACTGCGAAGAAACTTGCGCCTAACCATTCGCAGCCATTAGCCGCCCGATAATAAATCGCACTCCCGAGGAAGAAGCCGCAATCGAAGAAGCGAGGCTTGCCGCTATGCGCGAACGTCAACGGCAGCGCCGAGAATACCCGGAACATAAGGCCAGAGAATCGGAACGCAAGAGACTGCGGTGGCCACAGGAACCCGAATATAGGGAGCGCAAACGTGCGGCAAATGCTGATGATGTGCATTCCCTATGGCAATACCCAGCCTGCCAAGAAGCGGAGCGAGCCCGTGCTTCTACGGGTGGCGCCGATGCCACCATCATCAGAGCATCGCAGTCCTTGTCAGAGACAAGTACCGTGGATGGAGAACCGAGGACGATAAGGCAAAGATGGAGACACAACTTGCTACAACCTCGCTACAGCCAAGTTCAAGTCAAGTTCGCTACATCCAAGTGCTTCCTAGATACAGCAATAAATAAGAATGAGGCCGATCAGCTTCGCCATGTATCGAGCTTTGCGCTGCTTAGTGGAAGCTTTGAGCCATTTTGTAAAGGTATATGATCTACTAAACACCGTTAATTATGGCAAAAAGCTTCGGGCGTAGTTTGTAAACTGTCTCTCAAGGCGCAACTAAATGTAGTAAGGACTCTTATAATTACTTCCCATCACTGCCGTGATGTTTGGTTGTGATGTAATGAATAATCTCTGGCGTTTTACATGCAAGCCATGATATGAATATGAGTCATACAGTAGTGGGCAACTCTAGATTGATTCTCACTGCCTGGGGTAAAACATAGACGCAGCTGCAGACTTGAAGAACACAAAACCGCTTGTTGAAACGTGCCTTGCAGCAACACCCCGTGTTCACGAATTTTTCATTTTCTATCTTCTCCTGGTCTTGAGGTGTAAATCTAAGTACAGAAGTGTTCTTGCATTTTGCCCCCATTGAAATGCAGCCACCGTGTCTGGTAATAGAAGCCGCTTCGTTGAGCTCAGCAGTGCCACGTAAGGTAATTAATGTAACTAATGTACCGAGCTATTGTTCAATTCAGCGTTATTGAAATGTAGATTGCATAACACAGTAGACAGCCAATACCCGTGGTCAACCATAAGCACCCCTCAGTGAGATGCCTGGTAAACCATTCACAAATACAGCATCCCAAGCATGAGGCTCGAGACGACCGGTTGTAGTATATGTTCAGATGTTTCACCGTCCTTGCAGAGTGTACTTTTGAGGGTAGTTATCCACTCGTTGCGTGGCAGTCCTGGAAAAACAAGTTATGGCATCATCAGATGCTAATAAGCGTAACATGCGAATATAAAATTTTGCTGAAATAAACACATGAACATGGTGAGCGAGTAAACAGCAGTTTGTTAATATGTAAACATAACTTATAACGCATGTTGTATCACTCGGGGAAGCTTCTTTACAAGGCATATCATGTAGCAGGTGCCTTGACCATTGTGTATAGATGTTTGCTTGTCATTTTGGCCAGGACAAAAAAAAAAGGCAGAAAAAAGCAGGAATATTTCTGATAAAAATATCAGTTTTTTATCACACTAAACCGATAGTGCACTCATATTTATGTGACAGGTTTGTTACACTAAGTGTTTATTAAAATAATGTACATCCGCGGTAACTATGCAGATCACAATATTTGCATGATTCAGCCAATGACCGTTGCATTTGGGTTATGCCATCGCTTAGCGAGAGAAGAGCGAGTGACATCTAGCTGTCTCCGAAAATTAATTGTAAATCCCAGTCCACGTGCTCCGCTATAATGTTTAATATACTATTTTGGGGGGTTTAACGTCCCAAAACCACGATACGATAATGAGAGATGCCGTAGCGGAGGGCTCCGGAAATTTCGACCACCTGGGGTTCTTTAACGTGCGCCTAAATCTAAGTACACGGACCTCAAGCATTTTCGCCTCCATCGAAAATGCGGCCGCCGCTGCCGGGGTTCGATCCCGCGACCTGCGGGCTGGCAGTCGAGTACCATAACTACTAGACCACCATGGCGGGTCGCTATAATATTTGGCTAACGTGTTCACAGGAGCCTCGACTACCGATTGGCAGTGTTTTAAACCACGCTCAGAAAGTGTTGCAGCACACCTTCGAGGCGCGTTGCAAACGTATCTGCCGAATCTGTCGCTCTGGGTAATACCGGTAACATTCACACAGGGCGCGCTGTAAGTCCTCCAGAGTGTTAGATGTTGTGCACATCGAAGAGTCCAACTGTCCAATCTTACGACTGAAGTAATTTGTGCAGGCCCCGATGAGTCTCATTCGATGAATGCATGTATCATATTGCCTGCTTAGTCCTCGTGGCATGCAAAACAGTGAAGACGGGTATATTTCGTGCAGCGGCCAATACTGGTTATTTGCGTCACACCACAACGATCGCTGCTGACTCCAAGCAAATGCAGACACCATAGTCACTGCATCTTTTCTGAAAAAAGTAATGTCAAATTTCTCATATGTAGCGTTATGTGTGGCTCTGGCAGCGGATTAGGCACGAACCCATTGCCTTGTATATCGCAATCAGCTGGCAGTCACTGCAGTACAACGTCATGTTGAAATTCATAAACCTTTTTACCTAGCTGCCTCATGTCCAGCACTAGCTCTTCGTGCGAGCGCGGTGACTTTAGAGATTGCATTGCCGCTCGTGAGTCGGAGTGTATCACCCGAAAATCGGGACTCAGATCTTTACTATATGGAAGCGCTCTTCGCAGTGCAGCCACGTCAGTAGCTATGGCGGAAGTACGGTGACTCAGAGTGGCGGAGATGTTAACGTTCGCTGAAGGTATCACAGACCTGTCGACAGACCAGATGATCTACCTTTAACGGAGCCGTCGGTGTAAATGTGACGGTAAGTTCTATAGCCTGTGCTCGTGTGCTTAAGAGCGAAACATGTTAGTTCTGGCCCAGACGTTCTTTTCTTGCTCTTGAATCCCGGCACTGCCGTGCACCGGCGTAGTCAGGGGTGAAGTCGTCGGGATGGTTAAACCACCCCTTTCCAAATTTTTCAGTTTTGCCCGTGCACATTACACGCATACATACAAACGCACTCCCGACCATACAAAAATTATGGTGAAACCCCCCTCCCCCGATGGCTTTTCATAAGCCGAAGGGAGTAACGTCGGCACCTCAGAAGGGCTCACTGAAGGAAGCAGTTTCAGAAGTCCACTGGAAGGAAGCAGTTGGTTTTGTATACCCTAGCAGAAAAGTGCACACAGACTCGGCCGAACTCTTTCTTCAGTAACAGGGGAGCCGAAAGACGTCGACTTTCTGTCAAGGTTGCTACATTGGATGTGTTTTTCGGTAAACCTAGGCACACCTTGAAAACTTTGCTTGCATACTAGTGAGCACCTGAAGATGTTATTTTGTGAGGTGCTGTAGGGCAGGTAGGCTGTACCGCATGGAGACTTTCACACAAAGCCATGTGGTACATGCGCGGTAGCCGGCCGAACAGTCACCCCTGAGGAAGGGCCCGAATCGGTCCCGAAACTTCGGGTCAGTTTATAATTTTTAAAGTTTAACTTTAGCAACTTTGGACTATAAGTGGCTCGAGAGTTTATTATTTTTCGTATGCGCAGCAGAGCACTCACAATACAGCGACTAGCTTATCTTGACATCATCCGGAAGAAGTGTACGTATGTTTCGATCTTTTCCTTTCGTACTTAAACATAAGGTGACCACGTTGTTATTCAAGTGAGTGCCACTGCCAAGAACTTCCGAACTTGCGCCCGCGGGATCACATGCGCAGCGCGCTTGCGGCAGTTATGCTTGAGCGCGTGCGTCTTCATGTGACGCCCTAAACCTTTTTTTTTTAATCCATATAGCTTGTACATATCAATTAACTACCGATCCTGCTTGTACAGTGCTCGTCAAATGAAACCCGAACAGCGGCAAGCCTTCGCACGGTATAGTGCGCGCCGTCCAGTTATCACCATTGACAGGCGCGCGCATCCGGTTTGACCGCACTGCGCATATGCGCGCCTGTCCATGGCGATAACTGGACGGCGTGCACTATACCACTGCGAAGGCTTGCCACTGTTCGGGTTTCATTTGACGAGCACTGTACTGTCGGCTACAAAAGTTTGCGCGATCTGCAGCGCGTGTCGGAGCGACGGAAAACTAAAGTCCCTGGATATTTTTGGGAAAGTACCGTCTTTCTTTTAACCGAGCCGCCACGCCGAGCACCCTCCTCTCCCGCCTCCCACCTCCCCGCTTCACGGGCCGTCGCCTGGGAAACGCGCGCGTTATCAGCGTGACAAAGCATTCTTGATAGAAAGTGGCGCGAGCCGGGTTATACGGCCGGCGCCCGCACGGTGGTCGTTTGGGAGAGAGAATAGATACGGTTTGGACACTTGGGAGAGGAGGGTTGGACACTTGGGAGAGGATATGGAGGAGAGTGTCGCTACTTTATATATATCAAGGGACTTTACGGAAAACTGCATTGCTGCGTCACCTACCGTGACGCGGCGGGTGTTGAGGCTATCGGCCGCGGCCTCCGCGATTAGATCCGGCAACGGCGCGTTGTCTAAATGTACCGTGGCTAATCACCGAGGCCTATAGCCTCAACACCCGCCGCGTCACGGTAGGCGACGCAGCAATGCAGTTTACCGTCGCTCCGCCACGCGCTGCAGATCCAGCATACTTTTGCGCCGACAGTACATACCTGCAGCTGGGAATTTTCGGTCTTGCCTTGACCGTGATGCAACTTCGCGCATCGATAGCTTTTCGCGGAAGAAGTAATTGTGGGCATATTTTACTGGTATCCCAGAAGATTACAACTACCCGATCTGGAGGCGCTACACTTTTCCCAATGCGTCGAAATTCTTTCTTTCGGCTCTGAGTATGTCACTTCAGATTTAGTCATTACATTTAGAAAAAGCAACCTGAGAAACTGCAGCTGGATAAGATAAACTTTTTTTCCTTCATCCAAGCATGTTTATAGTACAGATGCGATACAGTATCGCATGCAATAGCCGCGAAATAATGCTTATAGCATGTGTGCGACCATCTCAAAGAAGTAGATTCGAGCGACTTTGAAATTTCACTGACTGTTTGGACGAGCTGTTCCGGATTCATAATTATCAAAGGAAAGGCGGAAAGAGTGATGAAAAGGCTGAGAAACACACGAGCAAAACTGCTTGCGTTCGTGCGTTTTTCAACATCTTCGCTCTTTCTGTCACGCCGTTTTCATAATAATATGATGAATCCAACCCTTAATTCAACAGTGAACATTAAATCTGGACATAATGCGCGAAGTTACTTTATTTATTATCAATTCAGGACTCGTCCCTGACATTTTCTTTTTTTTTTCTCTTTTTTTACACCTCTACATAATAAAGCCACTTGACTCGACTCAGCTTCAATACTTGTCTTGACAGCGGCTTTTGAACAAGCTTTAAAAGCCGCTTCCAGTATTCTCTTATCTCTCGTTTTTTTTAATTCGCACCTTTCAGCCCGCGGCACCCTCTTTATTGGCTCCGGATATACCCGAACGATGTCGCATTGCGGTGTCGTGCGTCGCCCCGTAAAGGTAGAAACAGACAGTATCATTATCCATCCGATCCGACGTCCGACGCGGTGGTGGGGCAGCCGGAATGGTGACATTGGACAGATTTAGTTGAGCGTCCGCAACAACGTACGGACGCAGCCTGCCATAGGAAATGGCTGGCAGGCTACGTCCGTACGTTCTTGCGGGCGCCCAACTAAATCTGTCTATTTCCTCGGATCGGACCGCCGCATCCGATGCCCGGCGTGCATCACACCGGGCAGATATTTTAGTCGGCGCATCGGACCATCGGACGTCCCCAGCCAATGACAGCTCGGGACATGTGTGTCGTCACGCCGCTGGTGGCGCCCTCTCCCTGTCGCCGTCGGTGGAGTCGAGCCTCGGAGCATTTGTCGACGTCGCCGCTCGCGGCGGCGGGATAAACATCGAGTACATTTTGTTTGTGACATCAAATAATTCCTGATTGAATTAAGTGACGTTTGAAGTGTGCGATTTCTGCAAGACAGCACCCGTTTCCAAAGCACTGGCGAGATCGCGAGCAGCGATGCAAGCCCATTGCGCAGGTAAACACAGCAAAAGCGGCGTCCCGGCGAGCAGGCGAGCCGGCTCGCTTCCACCTTTGCTCTTCCCATTTATGACGTTGAGAAAGGTATAGCGTATGCCAACGCATTCCATGCGAGTGCAAAGCTTAATCGTGTTGGCAAAAACAATCGCTCTATGACAAGCTCGCGTGTGATCGCGAACGAGACGGCGGGCTGTTGCGATGTGCTTGTCGTTTCGGTTATTTTCTTATAGAACGAAACATGGCTGTAATAACTTGTTTGTTTTGTGGTTCATTACGAGGACACGAAGTCTTTAGAGTGTGCATGCCGAGTAGCCCTATGTGGGTGGAGCCTGCAGCTGATTGCTCGTTCGCCCCGTGTATGCTGAATCGTCGTGCGCCGCATGCCGGACGATCCGACGCCACACGTCGCATCATATCGAAAATCGTCCCGTCTGTCTCGGCCTTAATGCCATGTGGTACTGATGTTGGTTGCCGTGAAAACCACATGCATCCCTTTCATTCAGATAGTTGGGCTTCCTGTGGTCATTTGAGAAACGGCACACAGACTCAAACTTGCCTCAGCAAAACATGCGGAGACAAAAAAATGTGCGGAATAGCGGGTGGTGGGCAACGACAAGGGTTCATTTAAAAAAATATATGCATGGCAGCCAACAGAAGCGTTGAGAGCCACTCGCAGGGACAAAGTGAGGGGGGTCGCTTTTGAAAGAGCTATGGTAGGGAAGAAAAAAAAAGGGTAATAGTTGTGCTTATATTCGTCTGTTTTCTTTTTTACTTTATTTTTATTGTTGTTTCGTTATGCCTCCAGCTTGTGAGCCGAACTTTTTTGGCTTTCCTGTCTACTTCCAGTCTGTACCGACCATAGAACCGTCGGTTTCTGTTTTTTGATCACTGCTGTGCAGGCACTGGCGAACCTTCGTAGCACACCAACCTGCTCGTCTTCTGGCAGTCTACATCATGTGGTTCTGTCATCTGTTACTGTTTCTTTTTTCTATTATGTATTGCCGACAAAGGCACCTGTGCTCGCTCCAATGAAGGCACGTGTGCTCGACTGTGCTACAGCAGCAAGTGCCGTGGTTTTGCGTGCTTCGTGTGTGTAATGAACACTTGGTTGTCACTTCACCCTGCCATCTCAAAAAATTCTGGGTAAGCGAATGTCACGGACCAATATATATAGCTTGCGCTTATCCCCGCCATTTAGTGGTTTTATTTTTTTAGTTTTCAGAAAATTTCAGCTGTTGCCTATTATTGTCAGCTTCATTCTTCGAGATATTGGTCATTCCAGTAATCGGGCTTATATATATAGCAATTTGATGACATTGCCCTGCTAAGATTTGTCAAGAAATTTGCAACCCATTTCTAATGAATATATACTTCCGCAGCTTTTTCAGCAATGTTAAAGAGTGGGTCACTATATTTCTGGAATCCGCTAGTATCAAGCATCCGAAGCTGAATTAATTTTCGGCACAGTATCGTGTGTCACATATCATGAAAAAGATTCAAAATATGTTTTGCATTTCGTGTTTATGACGAATATGAACGCGTATTGTCAGAAGTTTCAAATGAATACTTGTCAAGCATTTTCATCTGAGAAAACTCAAAGGTGCTGAAGAAATGTTATAAATTATTGTGTATAACAAAGAAACGAGCCCTAAAATTAACACTTCTTTCCTTCATTCATAGCGAGGGTCTCGTTCTGGCAGACTTGATGCTTTCAGGTAGCATGCGAGGGATTATGGGTCTTCTACCAGCTCGTAATAAGTTCACGTGCTACGTGACGCCAACAGGCAGAAAAAGAGTGTTCCACACTCGCCGTCATGGCTACTGGCGGCGCTGACTGACGCTCCCACGTTTAAATGTACATATATACCTTATAAAGTGGACGGGGGGATGGCCTCCGCGGTAGCTCAGTTGGTAGAGCATCGGACGCGTTATTCGAAGGTCGCAGGCTCGGTCCCTGCCCGCGGCAAGCTATCTTTTCGTCCACTTTTCTTTCTTCACATTTACCTTACATTTACTACTAAAAACATCCCCTATACTTTCCTTGGCATTATTGTCTGTTAGTGCTCATTAGTTAAAATAACAAGTGATTCATTACATGCTCGTAAATATAACAACCACTTTCTGACATATTCAGCTGCATATAATGTTGCTACGCGCATTGTGAAATATTCTTTCAGCCACAAATCAAAAAGTTAGCGCACAAAAAAAATTACAGCATATCCACGGGGTGAGTGATGATGAGTGGGGCGAAGCTCCGGAGGGAATCATCGGTAAACCGTGAAACACTTCCGTGAAATTCGCCCAGTACATCATATAAAGAGTGTGAAACACCGTGTATATATTAAACATCAAATTTTTATTGTATTCTTGATTTACGTGGTCCCTTCATTATCACCGCTTTGTGATTGGTGAAATGCAGGGAAAGTGTCCGCTCCCGAGCGAAAGAGAAAGCGCGCCAAGAGCGACCGCGTTCCCCGCTCGCCCTGTGAGAATTAACGGCAAGGCTAGAGGGAAGACACGACGCGCGTAGCGTTCCTCTTCGCGTTCCACGACGCGAGTTCGGTAGCATGCCGAACGAAAGCCAACGGAACGCGATCGTGCAAGTGTTCCGGCTTCGCGAACAATGCACGGCGTTTACTGCACATAAAGCGTCCCAAAACCAAACATCTTGCTCAAGGTGTGCTTTGCGTTTTTCGTATGATTTCTTTATCATGTACATTAAGACGAAAAGTTGAAACCTCACTAGAATATATCGCCCGCAAAGTATGTCTTTTAGTGTGATTAAATCAAGGAACACTACGATGTCTTGTAAATTATGATATCTAATGAATTGCTCATCTAGTGAGCAATTCATTAAACTAGAGCTGGCTACATACATACTTCTACTACTACTACTACTACTACTACTACTACTACTACTACTACTACTACTACAGAGGAGGGAGCGACCCACACCCTAAGAAGCTTCGCCCCTAAAAAATGTCAGGAGCTTGGCAGGTACGCGAAAATGTGGCTACTTTGCCAGATTGCGAGAACGGACTCAACTGAATGCATGATATGTCATGTCTGCGATAGATGAGATTGAAAATCAACGGTTAGAACAACTGAGGGAGATCACTGTTGTGACAACCACCACTGTTGCCCTGACGGAGCCGCCGGCACCGGTTTCCCCGTCCGCGCTCTGTAGCGCCGCAGCGGCCGCAACTGCAGCTACGGTCGACACGCGCTCTCCCATAGAAAGCCACCCGACGCGGCTCGCGCGGTGTGTGGTGCGCCTTCTTTGCTCGTTTGCGGCTCTCCGTCGTGCGGCGATCCCACTTCTCCCGGCCTTCTTGGCGGCCTTTCATAAAGAAAGACAAAGATAAAAAGAAAAAAAAATTGGCTAAAAGGATTCCTGAAGTGGTGACGGGATTCAAACCAGCGCACTCACGATTCGAAGGCGAGCGTCTTAACCACTCGGCTATCCAGGCACTTTAACAATTCAAGGCAAGCGGCATATCTTTCTTTGCTCTCAGGCATACAGCGTAGAGCTTAGTATTCGTTTCAGTAAAGAAAACCAGAAAACAAGCATCAAAACCGCATGATGGATTATAAGGCACCTGTGAACAATGGGAACACCCTCCCACGCGTTCCCCGTAAAGATTAGATTGCAGCTGCTTCGCACATCTCCAGAGGATTTCGAATGACGTCAACTGGCCCTCCGCGCGTGCGTTTCCCGCTTTCATATATAAACGGGAGACCCGTCTAGCAAGTCATTATGTTCATTCTAAAACTGCCATAGGCAGACCACGGGAAATAAAGGCACCAGAAGAACAGCCTGAATATCATGCTCGACGAAAGGAACAAATTCGTCTTGCCGAAAATGGTCGCGGAAACAATCACGGTATACCACAGGGACTACAAAGCAATTATCACTACCATTACTCTAAAGTAATAATAAAACATACTCCTTCCCCCCACCCACAGCATCTGTGGTGTTACATACAGCTTCGCTGGACGTGCAGATCGCAGGGCGAGATGGCGGTCAAATTTTAGAGGCGAAGCACCTTAGGGTCTCGGCTTGTCGGCGGTGCATCGTCGTTTGCTGTTGCCGCGTGCATCGTCGTGACCCATTTGCTTGCTTGCATCGTCGTGTCCTGTCCATTTGCTTGAGCGCAAGAGAGGGCACCACCCCCTCAGCGCTCGGCGTCTGGCGAGAGAGAGCGAACGGCGCGCGTTGACTATGAAAACGCGCTTTCTGCGATGAACGCTGAACTACCAGTTCGCAAGGAACGAGAACGCGCCCTCGCCCGCGAGGGAAAAGGCCGACGCAGGCAATGCCTGCTAGCGCATTTCTTGAAGAAACGGACTACTCGCGCTGCTCAGCCTTTCATCGGCCACCCCGTATATATAGGTAATGGATCTTGACCTGCAATGTAGTGCCGCTGGGACATTTCTCTTTGTGTAGTTGAACAATAAATATTCGCAGCGTGCACGTTAACTAAAAGCGGACTGCGGGTCTCTTTGTCTAATATTTCTTCTGTCTCTCACTGCCCATTATCAGCGATATTGCTGTGGGGCACACCGGCGCACGCTGCATACTTCGCCCTTCCAAAGTTTTACGTTAGCGGAGCTGAAACACCCTTTCCTACATGATTCGCCCCTCCCCAATTTACTTTGAAACGGCATCACAGAAAACTTTCTTCCTTTTGTTTCTCTGTTTCTTTTGTCTATTTTTTCTATATTTCCCTCTCTATTTCTTTCTTTCTCTCTATCTATTTCTCTTTCTTGCTCTTTCTATCTTTATTTTCTTTCTTACCATTTTTTTCTCTCTCTCTGCTTCTTTTTCTCGCTTTTTTTTTATTTCTCTCGATTTGTCTGTTTCTTTCTCTTTCGATCTTGCTCTCTGTTTTTTCTATCTCTCTTTTGGGTCTGTTTTTTTCTGTCTCTTTCTATGTCTTTCTCTGTCTTTCTACCTTTTTCTAAGTTTATTCCCTTTATTTCTGTCTGTCTTTTTCTTGCTATCGCGCTCTCTCTATCTCTCTGGTTGTCTATGTTTCTCTGTCTTTTTGTCTTTTTATTACTCGCCGCCGTCGCTTCGCAGCGATTTCTTGGGCTAACTGCTGCCTTCTTCACTTTTGTTCGACCAGTGGTGAATAGTGGGATTCGCTCAATCTTTGTAGCACATACCCGTTGATGACGATAGTTTTCTGATGGCCATAGGCATTTTACGGCCGGCCATAACAGCTTGGCTGTTAAGAAATATAGAGAGACAGAGAAAGAAATAGACAGAGATAAACAGAGAGACAGAGAGGAGATACAGACAGTCACACACAAAAAAAACATACACAGAAAGAGAAAGAAAGGGAGAACGAAAGAGAAACAAAGAAAGAAACAGAAAGAAATTGACAGAGAAAAATAGAACCAGATAGAAAGAAAGAGGAACCGAGAAATAGAGATAGATAGAAAAGGAGCAAATATAAAAATGATAGAAAGAGCTAGAAAGAAAGAGACAGAAACAGAGGGAGAAGGAAAGAAATAGAGACGAAAGGGAGATTTTACTTAATGAAGCTGCTTGCTGCTTTAATTGCCAAGCGATTCCCAGTGCAACCCGATCAACAACTAGCCCATAGTCATTTACAATGTGTTCACGTGAATGTGTTCATCGGCGTGTGAGTGCACGTGGGCTAGTCAAGCAAGGACCAGCCGCATGCCGACGACCCCTGCAGGGCGCCAGCCTCGCCCCTCTCAGTGCAAGCTGTGCAAATTTTTATGGCATGAATTTCCGTCGATATCGTAACATGCTTACACCAGACAAATCAGTCTGAGTTTCCGGCTAGGAGCCGCTCTGTGTGGTCACAGATGACAGCCATTTTTGCCCTGATCCACGAATTTAATGAATATGTTACTATATAAGTGCGCCCCCTACGAGAGCGGTAAGTGCCTCTCTACAGCAATTGCATATTTATTGTTAAGGGCAGATACACCCTACAGTGCGCTACTGTTGTCTGGTAGTTCTGTAACTTTAGACCTTACAGCGAACGATAACTTCCACAACACTCTTAATCAGGTTCCGCTGAAATTGCTAGATATAGCAAGGAAACCGGATATTATTCGTCTAGTTTTCTGGATATAGCCAGCGTTTAACTAAGACATGATTTAAAGTGAAGTTTCGGTTCGCATGGTTTTGTGCCAATAATATCATTAATATAAGCACGCTGTTTAAGCCCTTTTGGAAGGCACGTTTCCAAAGGGCTCTTTTCTTAAGCGATTAAGCGTGAAACCCTTCAGAGGTGCTGATAAATGAGATCTCTCCAGATATTTTGAAGCACGCACTTTGTTAAGGGCCGCACACTCACGGCAATGTTTGGAAGGTGGGCCTGCGGAACAGTTCCAGAATGTTAAAGGAATAGATTTATCCTCAACCCGATAAGGAGGTTCTCTGACGCATATTCTAGTTTTTGCATGATAGCTTTCAGAACATAGCTTGAGACTATCGCTGTACTGCGCAGGCTCTCCTTTTAGCCAGAGCGATAATAACTGTGAACGGTGTGTTGATCACTTGTTATATCCTTTTTGGGGTTGAAAAGCAATTCATTCCCCTTCGACGGCGTGAAACTTTACTGAACTAACAAAAAACTACATGCGACATCAAGTAGCTGCGGCAGTTTGAAGATCACGAATTTATTTGTGCGTTGACGTGATATTTCAGCATTATCCTTAAGAAAGGAGGAACCGAAAATGTTAATTAGGTACTAATATGCTATCTGCGTTATAGCAAAAACGGTACCGTCAAGAAAGTTGCAGTTGTATCTTCTCTAAAAAACGCGGATTTCTTCGTACCGGAGTACTTGGCAAAAAATATGAGGCAGGCTCACTTCTTAATTAAGTCGCTGTGGATTTTGTTGTTTCGTAGGTGTGGTGAAGACCTGCATTAAGGTACTATGCTCTCTGTGTATTAGGTGCGCGTTGTAAAGACAGATGTTCTGTTTAAATTTAAGTAATTTTATGTCAAATGTGCCCCCAGGAATTCGCTGTAATAATGACAGGTGGTTTTTTGTATCTTTGTGCACAACCAAATAAGTTTTGCAGGCTGCAATGAACACTGAGTCCGCTAAACCATTTAATGAACTTGTTCACTTGTTCGGCTGTGTGTCAGGGAAAGAGTGACATATGAGATGGGGGAGGAGAGGAAGCTCACCCTATGCGAGTTTCTGCTTGCTGCACTTCGCTGGTGGCAGGGCAGTAAACCATTCAGTTGAGTACAACGCCGATGTTCTTAAATTCAATAAAGGGGCCCTGGTATCAGAACCACATCTTACTCTTACCGGTATTCCTTGCTGACTGCCGAAGAGGTTCAGAATGCAGGAATCACAGTATACCTGGAGTGTTCTTACAGAATGTACCTCACAATTCAGTCTCTTCCTGCTATACACTATAATACAGCAGAGCTGTTATGCTTGACGTCTGCCGTGTGTAATAGGTAGAAAATTATCAACATCACGAACCGGCACGCGCTCTCTTCACCCTCTTCATCTTCGTTCTCTTCTGCTTCGCTCACATAACACGTGCGCCGATTTGTCCAGCGTGAGATGGAATAATTCTGGTAGGTGAGCGAACGGATGCAGAGAGAGAGAGAGAAAGGAAGAGCAGGAAAGAAAATAAGATATAGAAAGAAAGATAAAGAGAGAAACTGTTGGCGAGAAAATTTCTTGGCGAGGCGAGATTCCAACCTGCGTACCCAAGACCCCAAGGCGAGCGTCGTAACCACTGGGCTATCCAGGCTGGCTAGCACAACATAGCATAGCCTTATATAGCCCTTTCAGTCACGGATTATGATGCACAGTCTGAAAATGCATCAGATTTGCATGGCATGATTTCAAGGCACTCAGTATTACATTCCAAGAAATAAAATGAATAAATGTGCTGTTTTATGTGAGTTTCAGCAATTAATGTTAATTAGTGTGTAATTAAATATCTAATTATTCTGCAATCAGTCAGCTTCAATCCTTGCATAAGAGGAATCAACTATTAGGCCCCAAATGCTTGCACAGTTTGTTTTTTAGTTGTATGCTTTTCGAGCGAAGTAAAAAAATACTCTTGACGTTGGTCCTGGAACGTCGCACGTCGTACGATCGTCGAACATGGTAGTGCCTCTAGCAAAGTGATCATCTGCAGCAATAAGCAGCCTAATGAAGTTAAATAACCGCCAGTTGTCCACTCAGGAAGCCTGCACGAATGTGCACACTAAGTTTCAGGCCACTTGAAGAAACACGCGGTGCGTGATGCGATTCCGAAGTTGATGTGTACAATTGTACACACCGTGACTGAAAGGGATAGTATAGTACAGTACAGTATAGCAAGGGGGTGGGAAAGGAAAGTGAGAGTGAGGAGGAGAGATGGGATGATGAGGTGGGAAAGGAAGAGGGGGAACCAGTACAGGGAGAGAGAGAGAGATACAAAGAAAGAAATAGAGAGAGGAATACACAGAAAGAAAGGGAAAAAAAGAGAGAAAAAGATAAAAGGCGAGAGAATGACTACAGAGAGAGAGAGAAGGAAAGAAAATGGCTTTTAAGGGCTCCTTTTTCTTTGTTAGACAGTATATTAATGAGAACTAACAGGCAATAAAGATTTTCCTTGGCATTATTGTCTGTTAGTTCTCATTAATACAGAGAGAGAAAGAAAGACATAGAAAGAAAGGGAAGCAAGAGAGGAAAAGATAGAAAGACAGATAAAGGAATAGACAGAGAGATAAAGAGATATAGGTAAACAGACATCAAAAAAAGATAGGAAAAAAGAGAGCACGCATATTGATGTAGAGTATAGTGCAGCAAGGGGTGGGAAAGAGAGAGGTGAGAAGGCAAAAGCCTAGTCAAGCCAGGGCCAGCTAGGTGCCCACCTGCTCTGCTGTGACCCAGGTTTGCGCGATTTAGTGCAAGCTGCGCTAATTTTAAAGACGACAGTCTTTCTTGGGGAACTTAAACGCAGAAATTTTGGTCTGTCTGTCTGTCTGTCTGTCACCCGGTTCAGCGACCCGCCCAAAGTTGAACCACTTGCTTACCGCCCAACCATCTAGAACTGGTACGGCTGTCCATACTTGTGAACGTTGTCGATCAAAAAGTAAATATTACGCATATCTGAGGCGCAACACCACTAGGTAAGTATTAGGTGGTGTGTTCCTTTAATAGAAAATACATAGATACGTAATTATAAAGACCGTAGTTTCTTAAGCTGCGATCAAAATGCCTATGCGCGCCGACGAACGGAAGGAAGCCCTCTGCACAAGCTCATGTTTCCCGATGTATTGCCAGATGGCGTCCATCTCACGCAGCGTAGAGTTACTGTATATGCTACCTTTCTGAAGGTAGCATGTACAGTAACTCTAACGCAGCGCCTTCTCTATCGTCTTTACACGGCATTTGCAGCGGAGCACGCAGATACGCGGCCAATTTTTTTACCGAATACTTAGGTGCGCTCGTCTTACGAGCGCACCTAAGTATTCGGTAAAAATTAGCGCAGCTTGCGTCAGACCAGCAGGCACGGGGAGGGAGATGCAGCGTGCGCATAGTTACCATGACCATATTTTATAAGTACTCTGAGAGTTCAAACGCCGCACTAGGCCGTATTTTTTGCCATCATTGCGGTATTCATAGAGCGACGTGGACCACTGAACACAAAAGGCCGGCGTCCCTGTGTTTTCCTCTCCCTGGCCTTTACTATATTCTTCGACACGCACTTTAATGCAGAAAATCTTTTGCAGGAGGGCCTAGAGATATGTGCCGCTATGGAATATGACCTGAAGAGGACTAGCAATACGCCGGCTAGGGCAGAAGGCTTCGATGAGTTCGCGTATCGTTGTCACAGATTAAGCGAAGCTTCTATGAGTTACAGATGTCGGTGGTGCTGGCATAGTGCGCAAGAAGCCCGCAACCGGCGAGTGTAGGGAAATGAGGGTGCACACGAATTCGGCCCTCGAATATGCGCAGGTCACAGGCGTATTGTATGGGCCGTTTTCCAATAATTCGTTCTCTCTAGATCGTGGGCTGGTCGGCGATCAGCCGTTTCTGATATAGTAGTCTGATTTTTTTATCGAAGTCACCTGTCATTTCACGTTGCCACGTTGCATTTCTGCCTTTCACTGTTGCATTTCATTGGTTCATATGACCATTATTGCTGCTTGTAGCATAAAAGCATTGCTCTGCTAACCATACAGGTGCTTTTTCCGCAATGGAGGTAGGAAAAGTTAGGAGAGAGCATTGCGCAATGCGGTAGAAAGAAAGAAAGAAAGAAAGAAAGAAAGAAAGAAAGAAAGAAAGAAAGAAAGAAAGAAAGAAAGAAAGAAAGAAAGAAAGAAAGAAAGAAAGAAAGAAAGAAAGAAAGAAAGAAAGAGTAACAGGTGAGGCACGCAGACGCCAAGCTTCGCTTGCCCCCATTTTCCGGATAAGGAAGGGCTCCTAATTTTTTATCAGAGGATGTTGCGATAGTTTTTTTACATTTGCCTATGTGGAAATCCAGCGCTGGACGCTGTTGTGTGCATGGGAATGCTGATATATGGTGCCTGGTTCCGCTTCGTTTTCGTGTGGTCGGACCACCTCGAAGGTGTGCGCCGGAATTTGCTGCTGCTCAGATTAATCAAAGTTCTTTTAAGAAATACATTCAAACCTTGCCGGCCCTTGAGCTAGCGACTGAAGTGTCTGGCCGCTACTTTCAGCGTAAAGGCCTGCCCAGAAAGCGCTGATGGCTACCACTATCACCGGATAAGGGCTGATGAAATGCTACAAGTATGCTCAGAAATGTCCTCGACAGCAAAACGGCTTTTCAGATGCGACTGAACTCGCGCCCGGCGTCTCAGTGAGTTTTGCGGAGGTGCTTGTCTGTTTTTTTTAATTACGTTTAAAGCTGAGTACATTCTAAATAAATTCGCACATGTCAAACTCGCATCTTGGTGCACGTACAGATACGCACAATAAAATACTGCTCAGTCAGACAGCAGTAGCCCCAAAAAGTCACAATTAAACTTTTTTTCGTTTTATTTTCGAAAAATTAGTTATCAGTCTTGGTACTTTTTTACAGCCGGTGTTTCTTCGCTTCTTTATTATTTATTTTGTAGGGTGGTTCATCAACTATGAATCTGCAAAAGAAAACATATTTCACATATAGTATTTTCTAACTGTAACTACCATCAAATAGTGAGATATTTCGCTTGAGTTCTAGATGTCTCAGTAATTCTTCTAGCAAGTGCCTTATCAGATAGTCGTAATTTTTTTTCTTATAAGTCACTCGTGTGTTGCGTTCTGATTAGCGAATAGCTGGTTCCTAATGCAGATATACGAAGATAAAGGCGTGCCCTGCGATTGCTAATATTTGTCGTGATTGCCGCTCACGCAGATATTTTCCTTTGTTATACAAGTAATTAGTTATACGATGTTAACAAAAACAAACGCACATCTTATAGAAATATATAACATACGTGATTGATGTGTTGTTGACAATATGTCGGGCACTTGAACAGCATTTACCCTACGGTCTTGAGTCTGAAAGAGAGGAAACCGTGCACCAGATCAGTATTCATCGTTAGCTCCGTGCGCAGCAGAAAAATGTCACCACTTTAAGCTACGAAATTCCTCATTAGCCATGTGTGTGTCCACAAAACATGCACTATTGAGCGGCGGTCACGCTGTTCATGTTCATGGCATGTCCAAAGACGTGTCCGAAGTGTCCCACACTATTTCATAGCCGTGTCATATACTGGGGTAGGACACACGTATGAAACTATAATATGAAAGGACATTGAAGCAGAACCTTAACAAATCGGATAACTTATGTATAGCACTTCTGTAAGCTATATATTACTTTTAATGCGCATACAAACATGCTTTATAAGTTTACGGGCTACAAAAGAAATCGTATTATGTTTACTATTTCCAAAGCCCTAGACATATTTAAGGCCATTGAGGAGCGGTGTATCATTTATCCACTTCTTCTACTTCAGATGCTTCATTACGTATGTTTTAGAGAAAGCAGTTTTGAATGGAAGTAATAAATCTCATTTCTACGTTATCACAAAATTTCGCGGTATTCCGTGTTCATTAAGCAGTTGATTGCCTCAACCACTAGAATTTCTGATGCAGTCGGTATGGTTTAAGTTCTCTTTGAACGGGCCGTGTAAATTGTCAAATCAGGTAACTAAGGTAACTAAGGCCACCATCCATAAAAATGAACGTGCTGACTTAAACCATAGCTTTTTATGCCACTCATTATACAAGCAATTTCAGACTATGAACCAACAAAAGGTATTCGTTAACACAATGCTGCTGATGCTAATAGCAGAGTGGAGCAAGGACCGTAATAGAAGAGACAAGGTGACAGCAGATCTTTCTGGTTACTTCATAATTTACTAATAATTTCGGGTGTTTCACCTGCCAAAATCAAAATGTCATTATGAGGCACGCAGCAGTGGGTTAGTGCGCAATAATTTAATTTCATTTTATTGGGCATGATGTTCATGATGTTCTTTCATTTCGCTTCCACCAAAATGCGACCCTTCTGACAGTGAAACAGGCCGCTCAAGTTCTGTCCCTTCTAAAATAGTTTCATTAAAGTGAGAACACCACCCAAATACAAATTCCTCCTTTGCGTACTGAAAGCTGACAGTATTATCTAAAGCCACGCAACTGTACACGTAAGAGGGTGTAGAGTAGCGGTACGTACCCTTTTGAGCCAGTCACAGTGACGCTGGGGAGGGCAGCCAAGCCAGGGGGTGTGACGAGGCCGACGTTTGGTGCGGTAGCTTTTCCGACAACTCCAGTAACAGATGGTGTAGAAACAACACTTGTGCTTGGGCCTACAACAGATGTAGTTCCAGTTCCAAAGGTCCCAAAGCCTCCGAAGCCTCCGAAGCTAGGTCCGAAGCCTCCGTAGAAAGAAGGACCGAATGAGCCGTAATATCCGAATGGACGGTAACTGCCCCATCCACCATATCCGGGGAATCCAAAGGAGCTACCGTAGGAACCGAAGCCTCCAAGGGAACCATAACCGAATGAGCTCAGAGGGCTGCCGTACAGACCAGAGAAGCTAGGGTAACCTCCCAGGAAGCCTGAAAGGCCTCCGAGTCCTGAGTAACCTCCATACAATCCTGAGAGACCACTAAGGCCAGAATAGCCGCCTAGGAAACTAGGGTATCCGAAGCTACCACCGAGCACACGTACGCCTCCGAGACCGCCGTACAAGCCACCCAAGCCAGAGTATCCGCCAAGAAGTCCTGACAGGCCTCCAAGTCCAGAGTAACCACCGTAGAGACCAGAAAGACCACTCAATCCACCATAACCTCCGTAGAGGCCTGAGAGGCCTCCGAGTCCGGACAGGCCATAGGAACCCCCATAGAGCCCACCAAGTCCACCGAGTCCACCGAAGCCTCCACCGAGGCCATAAAGACCGCCATATCCACCGTATCCTCCACCGAGGCCATAAAGACCGCCAAGTCCACCGAATCCTCCACCGAATCCTCCACCGAGGCCATAGAGACCGCCAAGTCCACCGTATCCTCCCAGAAGACCTCCATAGCCACCACCTAGCAAGCCACTAGAGCCTCCCCATCCCAGGTTAAAATAGGCCTGTCCTTGAACGGCTGAAAGGAAAACAGAACGGTATTTCTAAGTAAATGTTTAGGCGCTCTTAGGTAAAAAAAAATGTTACAGATAGCATAGACTTCCGTTTTATAGCACTCACTTATGAGATAATGGTTATATATCAGCACATAGCAAGGTGATGATTACAAAGCATGTGAATTGGCTTGAGCACGGAAATTACGATCACGCCTGTATCCAGTACGTCCACCAAATTTGCCACAGGGCAAATTTGGTGGACACATGGCTGCAGTCGCATGGCTTCAGTAGGAATAGGAAAATATATTTTATGATAAGGCTGTCAAACAGTCTGGCTGACCAGCACCCTTCTCTTCTTCATGTTACAAGGTACTACTGCGTTCACGGTACACTCATGCACATTTTCTTTGATTTGGGCACAAATGTATACATTTTCGGTGACAATCGTGCGGCTACCTCTGATATGGAAGCCTCAATATTATTAGTTGTCGGGCCGATTCGGTCACTGCTACTTATCTCGTTTAGGGCGCGTTCAACTCCCTGAATAGACATTCGTTGAAAGATTTCGGCTGATCCCACGCCTTGTGGGAATCGGTTTCATGCGAAGAGGTAAGCAAGTATTCGTCTATGCAGCATTTTTGGCTTTCAGCTAAGAGTTACGAGATGGATCGACGTGTTCTTGTAAATTTTGCAGCTGTGTGCACATGTAAGCTTACGAAGCATGTCGACTACACTGGCGTTTAAAGGGTAGCTTATGGTTTGGCGTAACGTCTGCATTCATGTTAGAGCACATACGTCAGTATTATCACAATGAAGTGCATTTTACGGTGCGACGATGTGAATATCCTACGTAAATTTCGTTAGTGTATTTCTCCGGTGTCGAGCAACGCTTGAATATGTCTTGATGGATCATAGTTCTAAAAATGTAATGTTTATTAGACTGCTATAAAAGCAGAGCCAAAACTGCAACTACAATTCACATGAACCCGACATGACGCCTGTATCATATATTTATTACATATCTAATGTCTATTGCTTTGCTATAAAACTTGATAGCCAGCCCTGCAACCACAGTTGACGTTGCAGCGACATTACGCCTGGAGAGGGACTTTTTCCAAAGCAGCTAGTTTAAAGACCTGGCGTTGCTCTGTGGTAGAATGCCTGAGTGCCATGCAGAATGCTTGCGTTCGATTCCTGCTAGGATCCAGATTTTTATTCTTTGCATTCGTCGCGTCAATGCTGCCGATATCAGGTTTACTTAACGCTCATGTATTTCAATTACCGGTGTTTGTTCGCGACGCGGCGGAGGGGCAAGACCTGTCTGTCCCGACGTGGGAGCGGCCCGCTGCGCGCTAATCGCGCGTACCGAAGGACTAAAATAAAGTTGTTCATCCATCCATCCATCTCGCCGTTCCTGGGTAAATATGAACTGTCAATCACCTGTGGTGCATACCCGCATACCGCGGCCCGTGGTATACGGGTATGTGCCACACGTGTCTGTAGGGAAGGTTTTGACGACGTACGCGACGGGATTTACACGTTATTGACATCATGACCAGACAGTCATATTCGTCAAAGCCTCTTACCTTCCCATGCCGATTTTGGTCTACACCAAGTTAAGGAGGCAATCACAAGAGCACCCAGACGTAGGTGGCTAGATATATACGTGGATACGTAGATAGAAACGCTCAAAGTGCGTTTGGTTAGCTAAGAAGTGATATGCATTTAATAATTCTCAAGAGAGTCTAAATTGTTGCAGCTATGAGCAGGTAATCATTATGTTGGACTATTGGCCATATGTAGGGATTACACTTCTTCTATAGCAATGGTCTTAAACAGGCGACCCAATAGAGCATATACGGCCAGGTCGTTTCGTTCTTCATTTGTGTTGACATCGCATTACTGGTGACCGCAAGAGGTGTGTCAAGGAGATGTAGCAAGCGCGGCTGAGGACATTTTGACGAAAAGTTGGGCCGCCAATGAAGTAAACAGTTGGAAACTTCTGCGCTGCTCCTCATCCTATAAAGGTGCACATACTCATGCGGAGCCGGAAAAACACTCCGAGGCGCTGAGTAATCATACTAGCCAGTATCTGGTAAGATTACAAATAACTACATCTGACGCTGGCACCAATCAGAATATATCACGTAGATATACTCATCTACATGTGGCGCGCACTCGGAAACTTGCAGACTTTTGCTAATTAACATTTGTCCGCGTAAAATAGCGAGTTTGCATGCGCCTTAACAAGATGGCGGCCGAAAGATGGCGCCACCAATTCGCTTCCGTGAGTTGGCGTGGGCGCTTTGTTTGAGTTGCATATCGTCGCCTATATAGCCACTTCTCTTGAGGACTCGGTTTTACGAGCACTACACGTGGCAAAGGCATCTTTGTTAAATACCGTGAATCGCTTTCGTTCCATCTCATTATCAAGTCACGCCTTGCATCTGTGTTATTCTTATAGTTTACATACAGCGATGACTGAGCAGCCGGCCAGCCGCGATACATCATGGCGGCACCCTCATGGTGTCTGATCTTCGATGCGGAGTTTCTATTATAAAGTTCGCTATAATATCGTTAGCCATCAGTATTCGTTTGCGTGGGCAGAAGGCACTATGTTCATTGTATGCAACAGTGTCATGTATCATGCGTAGCCTATAATGATTGTTAAGAAGTTTTTATACTGCCGGAAGAAGCGGTTTCGTTAGTAATGCACTAGTTAGGAGTGTTTATCAGCAGTGCTTACTCTTTTATTTTTATTTATTAACTCGGTGTTCACCAACGCAGTCCTCATACACGATGCCTTTTGAAATTTGTACTAGGCATACGAAATCACTCTTTCTGTTGTACCGTGGTTCATGAAGAATTATACATATGATGGTGATTATTTACATCGCTCCTTGTAATAAGTGTCATCGCCAGCGCCGTGTTGCCGTTGAGTAGTTTTTGGATATCTTATCTCATTAATTGGCTAATGTGCGTCACAAAACTCGCGAGAGTTCGTGTGAAGTCATTTTCGTGTTTTGTTGGTGACGAAGTTGCTTAGCAGTACATTTGGGGGGGCTGGGAACAACACTTTGTGTTAGCACAACTTTGAGTAATCTAATTTGAACTCTCTCCTGTGATAAGTTTACAGAATTAAACAGGAGCGATCGATCTTGGCAAAAATATGCGGAAAAAAGGCACATGTCTGCCACAAAAGCGCAGACGCAACAGCTTGTCATTCGTGTAGTGCAGTCTTGGTGGCAACCATAGGCGTGTGCAAGGTTCCCCAACAGGGGTTGGAGGGTGGGGGGGGGGGGGGCGAAGGTTCATCGCAGCGCCCCCAGCCCCCTTACTATGTCAAAGTACAGGGCAGACTTTGACCTTGCCCCCCCCCCCCCCTTTCTTAGGTGACTACGAATGGCGACCGTCCCCCCTGCCCCCCATTCCCGTGCGCGTGCCTATGGTGGCACCACAGTGCCGTGTTGGTGCTGACAAATATACGCAGTACACCTTGAAGTGGCAGCTTATGAGCAAGGGCACACACAAGCCCGACTGATCTGTACTTGTTCTCGAAAGTTCTTTGTTATACAGTTCTTATGCTGATAACATTTTGTAAATAATCATTTTTCTCATGAACTGACCTATATGTTGAAATAAGCTAGAATAATAAAAGCGCCTTAAATATACATATAATAGCAATAATATCAGCAAGATATAATGGCACCATACTGTCAACAACAGTTGTTGTTTTCTGGTTAGAAGTTCAGCTAAGCGTTCTGGTATGCGTCCTGCCATTCGAGGTTAATACTGAAAGCGGTGGCACGTCGGCTATATAAAGTTATATTCATGAGGAGTGCTGAAGCCGTCCCTGTTGCAGTGTTCCAATCATTACTCAAGTGTCGCGGCAAAAATATGGCACGTTTCTCGGATCTTCAGCGTGAGCTCGTATTTCCCAAAAGCAGCTGCAGTATTCTCAGCTGTAGTCTGGCGGTTTGTGTTATCTCCTTCTCCAACTTGATAATGGTTGGATTACGTAACATAAACACGAAACGCACAACACGGTCTATGGGTTTGACTCCATTGTGTAGCGCACATAAACATATACTCACCACAGCCGAGCAGGCAGACGGCGATGGCCAGAACCTTTCCGTGCATGGTGGAGGATCCCGTGTGTCCCTTTCCGCAACGCTGTACTGCAGGGCGTTGTGCTGTGAGCCGGCGACGGCATCCAGTATATATACAACTATCGACTGCAATCCCAGCATTCCCCTGCGTTCAGGTGTTGTAGCCGCGTGGAAGCGTCCCTCATTGTTCGCACCTGTTTTGCTGTATCGAAATGAGGGGAAGTCAAGGGCAACGAAAACAATAAAGGCAATGTCATTGTTGCAAAATTTGCCTAAAATGGCGTAGAAAATGCTCCGATATTCGATGCTGGAAAGATAAAGAAAAATACATTGCAGCAAGCAACATAAAAAAGTTATTTGAGGAAGAGCGGATACTGCGCGTGATGGTGTTGAAAGGGTAGTACGACCTGAACACAAGAATGACGTATGCGCAGTCGTTCACGTCATTTGTACCCTCGAATGTTACACGGACAATTTCTGGATAAAAGCAAAAAACAAAAAACAAAAAAAAAACATGCTGTGTGGTTTAACGCTGCGGACCATGATCTCATTGTGTACCCAACATATTGGGGAACTCCAGGTTAATCATTACCCCATCAGTGTTCATCACTGTGCTCATATATCTAAGTACACGGTCGTTCTTACATTTTGCACCCAGAGAAATGCGGCCACTGAGGCTGGAAATCGAACCCGCTTGCTGCAAAATGCCAGCCTTTATGTATCATTCAAATAGTTATGCAAATTTGCTTTAAATTCAACCTGTCCCAAACGCAAGGAGCACCAGTGGCGTATTCATGCGCCATTTCCATTCATTATATGAATATTTCTTTTGGTGTTATGAGCCACCTTATGCTTTCATTCCTAGGCGATAACAGTCCGATGAAGAACGACGATAAAAACCAACCTCGTAGAAAAAAAAACAAACTACTGCGCGTTGAGATTGCGCCTAGATTACATTTCTTTCATATTTTGTTGATGAAACATCTTTTAACCATAACACCATTGCGAAACTTGACTTGTTGATCCTAGTATGAGTTTGTACTTGATATTCCGAGTGAATAAGACGAGCAACAACAGTAGACAGACCTGCAGGACGTCAGGTAGATGTTCTCTCAGTCTCAGTTCTCTTGTCGCTTGCCTTACTTGTTCACATTAGATGCTACTACATAACTGACATCCCTATACAGTCACCTTATATATGTAGTTTTATTGAAGGAACGGCCCGTTCTTGCACTGCGTAGTGACTTCCGTCGCTACACTCGTGTCCAAAAATCGGGTACCTAATTCTCCAAACCTTTGGTTCTTAGCTGTTTCTTTGCAATTCGTTAGTTGGCTTTGGTAGTGATATCACGAACAATTATAGGTCAGAAATTTACGTGGATACAGGCGCAGTTCCGTATGAATTGGGTGACCTGGCGTTGGGGCAACGAAAAGAAGGGTGTAGCGAAGGGAAGGGTACGTATGATGTGTTAACGACGGTAGGGTTGCTAACCAGAAGGTATCTCGAACACGAAATAATTGCTATGTCCACCACGTGAACTTTATTCCTATTTTTGAACTCGAATAATCGCAACTGTAAACAAGTTTTACAGTTCCAGCGACTGTGCTTTGTCTTTTCACTTTCATGTCTCAAAATTTTTTTTCAGGAAGCGAGCACGAAAACGCGACCCTTAAAGAACAATGCCCCATGAAAAACTAAAAAAAAGGCACACGCAAAGACGTCATCGCCAGTACAAGAAACGCAGTGGTCGGCAAAGAGAACGTTGTCTTCGGCTGTTTCAGTCGACTTGGTGCTGCTGAAAGAAAACAAAAAAAAAGGCCTAGCACGAAAACGAAACAAAAGAATACAGTAATGCATAACCGCGCTGGGCTCCCGAAATAAAATATATGGGGACCCGTGCTAAAGCTATGCTGAGGCCGGTAAATGGAACAAGATGCTAAAATATGGATTCTTTTCTCTCAACCCTGATTCTCTACCACACGCTGACATCAAATATTCATCTGACTGTAATGTGCAGCGTTGCCACAGCGGGTTCCTATTTCGTAACCTTTATTTTTAGGCAACCGTGCTATTTGTTCGACGCTCCAACCCTGCATGTGCTCCTCCAGCTTCTTAGGCAATATGTATTTTCCAACAATGGCATGTCTACCGAGACGGTCATTTCGTGAGTCCATGAACTTTCGAACCCGTCGTTTCCATGTTCTCGATACTGGCTCGACATGGTCTGCGTTCGATTATATTCTTCTGCAAGTGCTGCTTTTAAAATTTTGTCAGTTGATTGGCAAGACCAGTCACGGAAATCCTATACGTGTACAACCTTAATGAAAACCAGCATATAATGAAGCCAAGGAGGTTATAAGCGACGTTAATTGTACTGTTTTAAGTGTATTGTAACAATCTTGATATAGATGTGAAGAAAGTAACGTGGGCGAAAGGATAACTTGCCGGGGCCGAACCTGTGACCTTAGGATCCGAAGGTCGCCGTTCAGGAGCATAAATAGGCTGCAAATCGCCTCTATAGGCTATAAATAACGAAGATGAGCATCGCGAAGCACTCCTCTTCACCCCTAACGTAAACCAACTCGCGCACATCGCTTTTTTGTACGTATAGTATTTCAGTGTGTAGCTATTGCAATAATTCCTTCGCCATTTCGATGAAATCACGAAATTGCGTTTCCCGATTAGAAGCGAAGCCAGGGCTCGTTCCGCTGTAGTGTGCAACGCGCGCAAGGAATCTAATGAAGTAGAAGGTTCCACTCGTAAGCGTTTGCAACGGTTTGGTGTAACGGCGTTAAACCATGGCAACCGTTTTGCTAGCTCTGTATATACTATTTTTCGGTTATGCTACACTGCAACACTTGCGACCCGCCCCGATGGTCTAGTGGTTACGGTACTCGACTGCTGACCCGAAGGTCAAGGGATCGAATCCCGGCCGCGTCGGCCGTATTTCGATGGAGGCTAAATGCATGGGCCGTGTGCTTAGATTTAGGCACACATCAAAGGGACTGTCTACCGTTCTTCATCGCTTTTCTGTTTTGTACCGCAATAGAAAGCGTACCGTCTGAAGTGTCCAACCTTGCAGCGGTTTCTCTGGAAAGTGAGTGGAAATTTTTAAAAGAGAACTTTTAGATCTGCGTTCGGTCTTCTTCCATTGGCGTGAAACATGCCCACAACACTGGTAGGCGGACGCGATGACGATTGTAGTGCCGGTAAAAATTAAAACCTAAAGCACATGTGATTTCTGTAGTATTACTTTATTTTCGCTGAACACGATTGTACGGACTGTAACAGTTGTTTTCAGCGCTCTAGCGGTTAAATGAGGCCTTATTATACGATTACAGAACACTTGTTTTGCTGTAATCGCAGTCTATGTGTTTATTTTAGCACTGCTGCCACAATCCAAGCCAAGTCGATTCATCAAAAAGATACGATAAATGCGCGCCTTCACAGCGCAACACATGTGGGCATCCTAACAACAATACAGCGGCACAGTACGACCAGCGCGGAGAGCCGCATGGCATAACGCATGAGTTGAAGCACACGAAATTGAAGACGGCGCCGCGCCGCAAGAAGCGCATCCGGGCGCCTTTTTGGATGCGTGAAAAAAAAAGCAAAAAATTACTCTCTGACGCAACCCAAAGGTGCCTCAAGTGCGTTAAATACAATTTCAAGTTATACATGTCTGTTTTTAAGCAAAATGAGTCTACCTGCGAGGATTTCTTGTCCTACCAGTAGATAGAACCACATCGCCGTTGAGTTACGCTATAGCGGTCATTCTTTCGCGATTTTCAACATCAAATTAAAAATATAATTCCTTGTTTATGGGGCAAAAGCATGCTCCTTGCCGCCGATGTGACGAACGATCTCCTCATTTTCAGCAGAACCAGAAAAAATTTTTCCGAGCTGTAGACAGTCCCTTTAAGGAGCCCCAGGTGGTCGAAATTTCCGAGCCCTCCCCCCCCCCACCATGCGGCATCCCCCGTAATCATATCGGGGTTGTGGGACGTAAAACCCCAACACATTGTTACATGCAACATCTGCGTTCACTTTTTCTTCGGACAGCCTTGATATGCATGCACCGCGGTGTTTCGTCTTTTACATTAGCCTAATTTCATCAAATCTTTCTGGGCGTGTACTGTCTGTTTGCAGAGGAGCTGTTTTACGCTAGTTTACAGTGCATCGCTGCACGCGTCGACCTAGCGCCTAGATAAAAATTTCATCGATCTTCCACTAAAAACTTGATAGATCTTCCACTACTGTGACGATAGAAGCCAGCGAAAGAGAGAGAGCATTCCCAGGATTTGGGGACATTTGTGCGTGGCGCCATCTCTCAGCGGTAGCAAACGGCGTCCTGCCATAACTGAATGGGAAAGAGGCGAAAAAATCATATCTCTTGAAAAAAGCAAGCTATAGAAAACGAATCGGTGTTCTATACAGTAGATACCTACTGGAACGTTGTGGTAAAATTTCAGTGTCGCACTACAAAGCGCGTGGCTTCCCAAATTTTAACCGAATGTTGAAATAAGTTTCTACTGTATAGAACCGGGAGTCGTTTTGGTTAAAACGCTTTTCGTCAGATATGATTTTTTTCGCCTATTTCCCATTCAGTTACGGAAGGCCACCA
Source organism: Rhipicephalus sanguineus (assembly GCF_013339695.2). Classification (NCBI taxonomy): domain Eukaryota; kingdom Metazoa; phylum Arthropoda; class Arachnida; order Ixodida; family Ixodidae; genus Rhipicephalus; species Rhipicephalus sanguineus. Next base: position 108,212,621 of record NC_051181.1, read on the forward strand.
CAGTCACTGTCGAGAGATGGCGGTGCGTGCATATGTCCTTGAATCCTGGTCATGAAAGGTTTTTTTATGTGGCAGAAAAGCTGAGAGTTCGGCCTGAATTTTCTGGCCTGCTACAGGGCGTTAAGAAAGGGGAGGGGTGGGAAAGAGAGGAGAGAAAAGGTGTTGATGATGATAAGGAGGAAGGTGGCGATGAAGCAAAACCTTGAATGCCCAAAAACTATTTACAGTCTCTTGCCGAGTTCTGTCTCGCGGAAAAAACTTGCTCAGCGCTTTCAGAATATCGCGCTGATGACAAGGCGGTGGTCCCAACAGAACTTTTTTTGAAATTTGTTGCTTCGTAGATTTTAACAAGACGATGGCCGCCGAATTCTTATGCGTGATATATCGTGGGCAGACGCACAAGAGGTGTTCAGTATCTCAAGAGTGGCACGAAGCTGCGACAATGGCGGGTCTGGCATAATGAATATGGCAATGAATATTTGTGTATTTGTTGGAGAGAGCCCGGCATAGTGTACTTTTACAAGCCAGAATCCAACTGTGCCTGGCAGACTGGAATACTGGAGAAGTGTTTCAACGCGATAGCGTCAAAGATCTCGTTTCGCTGAAATTACGGTGTCGGAGTCGTTGGTCGTGAACGAAAAATGAGCGTTGTCCCCGAGCGAAATTCGAGGTAGATGCAAAAAAGAAATAATAAAAATCTTCGGTTCGAGTGGGGCTCGAACCTAGGACTTCTACGTGGCAAGCAAATCCTCTACCACAGAGTCTCGCCATGGCTTGAAACTCTGTCGGAAAAATACTCCATAAAAGAATTCGGCAGATCCCACGTACCGTGGGAATCGATGTTATGCGAAGCAGGCGGCGGAAAGGTGACTGTGGCGTAATTTTTTATATTGAGTGAAACGTTACGAAATGACGCCAAAAATATGTGCATATGGTATACGCACACACATATGTTAAAGAGTCGCACATGTGTTATATAACCAGTCGTTTAGAGTTGCGTAACGATGCCAACAGCAGCATAGGTGTTAGCAACGCCAGACGGAGTAAGCTGGTATGTAGTGCTTATACTTGTCCGTTATGATGGAGAACGCACGCACGTTTCACGAACCCGTGTGAATGAGTGGAAGGGGTTCTTGAGAGTTCTCAGGTAGATGGCGGCGAGCGCAATGTCTTTGTTATTGTAACTGATGTGCGCAACGCAGACCTCGTCGATTCTGCTGCTTGTCCGTGTGGGATGCGGCCTACGTTGAAGTTGTGCATCGCTGTGTTCTTACATGTGCCCACGCCTCCGCACCTGTAAATGTAGCCGCTTGCTGTGGACGACAAAGTGGGCTCATGGTTCCAGGTTTCAGAAAGTGCTAACACGCCAGTTTCTGTGAGCAGAGCAGTTTTTTCGAGGTCGTGCACGTGTGCGTGCACAGACTGTACGTTCAGAGCGTCGAGCCCGAGGTGATTGTTTTGGTTGTGGCATCGAATGAAAGTGGTATCCCAGTCCAAGACAATGTCTAGAGGTTTGTTTGGTAGCCAGGTCATGTCGTCGACAGACTGTCTGTCGATAGAGCGGGCGACATGTCGGTTCCTGAAGCCACCTTTCGCGTTGGTTAGTTATAGGCCGTTGAGGCTGGTAGCCCTGGAAAGTACTACGTAGACCAACTGCGGCGGTTGGCACTTATACGTAAACCACCTGGGCGTATGAGGCCCTTTGTGACCTATATATAGTTATGGAGTTTGCTTGGTCAAGGGGACACTTTGTCCTTTTAAACGAGATATTTTTCTGGCGTACATCGTGCTTGTGGTGGTTCGCATTACCACGGGCACCCATTTCAAGTCCATTGAGGGGTGTACGGTGGTAATGTGCTTCGTCCTAACTGAGACAATGCTTACCGTGGATGTTGGAAATTCAAGCCACAGTCGAACGAGGTTTCCGTGTTCATCACGCTTGATGTACCACAAGGTGCCCATGTTTCCATTAAAGAAGTCGTCGCTTACGGCCGCGATCATATACGGCTTGCCGATGCTCAGGAAAATTGAGGCCGGCAGGCAACGCATGTCGCTTGCGTTCATCTTTTTCACCTTGGTCAGGGAATCCCTGTGTGCCTGCTCATTCTTATAGCCAGTTATGTTATCGCATGCGGGATGACATAACACGTTGTCTGCAGCGTCGAAGAAACGTGCGTTATAGCGATCTACAGGGGCGTAGCCGGGAGGGGGGGGGGGGTGGTTGGGGCGGTTCAAACCCCCCGAAATTTTTCAGTTTTGCTTGCGTACATATACACGCACACATGCAAACGCATGCACGAACATACATAAAGTATGGTTGAACCCCCCCCCCCCCCCCCCGAAAAAGATTTCTGGCTACGCCCCTGGCGATCGACGTCCGCATTGGTGTAGTATAGCCGTATACCGTCAGGGAACTTCGCGGCGGCTTCCTCGCATGTGACAATGCGTCTCTCAATCAATCTGACGCCATACTTGGTCAGGATGAGTTCGTCGCCTAGCCTCATAAGAAATTAAGAGAATACTGCATCATTCTGGCGGACAACGTGGACGAGTGGATGGTAGTCGAGCGTCTTCCAGGGGAGTTCTGCCTTACAGCTCCTTCACTTGCCTGGAGTTTCAATGTGTATGTTCGCGGTTACTGTATTGATTGAGACTGTGTATTACCTGCGGCACATACCCGCATGAAATGATTTGTGATATGCGGGTATGTGCCACACGTGACTGATGGAAAGGGTTTCATGATGTACGCGACAGGGGTTTTGCGTTATTCATGTCAGGACCAGTGAATCATGTTCCTCATGCACTGATTCCCAGTTACACCAATTTTGGTATATTACAGGTTATGGAGGCGACCAGGAGAGCGCCCAGACGTAGTCGGCTAGATAGATAGATAGATAGAATAGATAGATTAGATAGATAAGATAGATAGATAGATAGATAGATAGATAGATAGATAGATAGATAGATAGATAGATAGATAGATAGATAGATAGATAGATAAGATAGATAGATAGATAGATAAGAATAGATAGATAGATAGATAGATAGATAGATAGATAGATAGATAGATAGATAGATAGATAGATAGATAGATAGATAGATAGATAGATAGATAGATAGATAGTGTGAGATGTTTGCGTGGGCCCAGGCGCTCAATCGACAAGGGATGGGTCACAGACAAAGACAGGACGTTTATACACATGGACATAAATACATAAATGGTCTAACTAGATACATAAATGCTGTGTTGTGCGCTGGTGGTCCCGGCGAAGAAGCAGGCGAAGAAGACCGGCGGTGGCGAACGCGGCCGGCGGGGACGCCGTCCAGCCCGAACACGCGGGTTGGCGCGAAGCGCCGAAGAAAAGAAACAAACGTCTGCACTGAACGAGTACTGATCACGCACTAACTTTATTTACAGGTCGCCTTACGAAACATGAATGCCAGAGCGGCGCCCCCTGGCATTCTCACAGTGCATTCCGAAACCGAAACCGCGAAAAACAACACAACAATAAACTCATAACCTCGGCCGGTACAACCGTCTCTAGCGTTCTAGTACGTGCACTGCACGGTTCTCGCGGCCCTGACACAGCGCATCTAGTGCGCGCACCACTCGACGTGACCCACTCACACGTCGCTGTCGTCGAGATGGTCCGACGTGTCGCCGTGTCTCATGGGTGTGACGCCGCGGGGTTGATGAACCACCACGGTAGTCGTTGGGATGGCCGCTTCGCTGCGTGGTGGATGGCCAGGCCTGTCCTCGGCCACGTCCGAGAACACCGGTATTCCTGCCGAGCACTGCTCAGCTTTCCTGGCTTGGTGCTCTGCGTAACCGCCCACTCGCCCGCAGGTCTCGACCGTGACCGCAAGCACCGTCGTCGCCTGGCGTAGCTTGTCGCCCGAGTCCGTCCGCAGTTCACCCATGACAGGTTGAGCGCCGCAACGGGCCGGTAGCCGCCACGAACCCTCGTTCGGCCACTGCTGCACCAACTGCTTCGGCCCGAGTTGATGACGATGATGATGCTCCTGGGATGATTGGCACCTACCCACTCAGGGTGATCGGCCAAGAGTCGGGCGTATCATATAGTCTGAAATTTTTAAGTGGTCATACAGCGTACAGTGTCAATTATAATCAAAAGTTATCTTTAATGAATGCTATAGTTTTAGATTAGACCGTGTTGCATAACCTCCCAAATGGCCAAAATGATTGTCATTATGACAATTTAAAAATTATTAGTGGTTGATGTGTCGAATAAGCCGATTTGATTCGCATATGAATTTCTCGATAGCACTGCATATATTCCCGTTCGAGTGCCCCAGCACAGAAGCCTCAAATGACAACAGTATAGTTGAAGGAACTGGTAGACCAAGGTGCCGCATTACAATTTCGATGGTTCGTTTTCTGAGAGAGGGAAAAGCGTCGGCATTCCAGCAAGAAATGTTCGATTGTTTCGACCTCATTGCAAAAGTAACATGTAGGAGAGATCGCCGGACCAGCTCTGTGCATGTATAAATTAAGAGTTTGGATCCTACATCGCAATCTTGTCATTGCTACTTCTGTCTGCCTTGTTTCACACCATTTTCTGCTCCGAGGGAACTGAAGGTGCTGAAAATCTGGTGATGAAGCAAGACTTGGAGTAAACAATGATGAAGCATGCTTTCTAAATCTGGCCGCAGCGACGAACGCCGTAAGTGGAAGTAGATCAAGGACTGGGCCTGCAAGGGATAGATAGATAGATAGATAGATAGATAGATAGATAGATAGATAGATAGATAGATAGATAGATAGATAGATAGATAGATAGATAGATAGATAGATAGATAGATAGATAGATAGATAGATAGATAGATAGATAGATAGATAGATAGATAGATAGATAGATAGATAGATAGATAGATAGATAGATAGATAGATAGATAGATAGATAGATAGATAGATAGATAGATAGATAGATAGATAGATAGATAGATAGATAGATAGATAGATAGATAGAAGCGACCGAAGTGCCTGAGGTTCGCTAAGAAATGCTTCTCATTTAATATTTTGTAGTGTGAGGGATGTGCTTAGCGCATGTAATATTGCCTGGCAGAAGCGCACAATCGCACCAGGATTCAAAACGTGTGAAGTGCGCCGCCGGTGGTTATTTTAAAGGCCCACGAATGACAGAGCGCACAGGCATACCTAATTATCATTATCAACGACAGCCTCAACAATGTGTGCAGTTAGGCAGGTACGCGTGTTACCTTACGGACGTGTAGTGGGTACTTCCCCAAGTCGCAAAAAAGAAGAATTATGTCGTACTGGGTACTTCGCACCTGTACTTGCAGTATGTATTCTGCATAGTTTGAAACGACCACTATTAGGCACACAAACGATCCTTTCCTTGCGACACAGTTGAAGGCGACGAGAACAGGGTCCGCTTACGCTACCGCGTTCTACTCTTGAAGGCGAAGCTCAAGCGTCCTCCAAGTTTTCTCTCGTGCTTAGGGTCAACAGACACAAAAATGTCGCCACCTTATAAATGTATATTTTTTGAAATCGTCTTTCTTTTAATGCAAAAATGCAAATAATGTCGAATGCGCAGCTTTAAATGGTGACAAAGATAATATAGCTGATAATGAAATAAAATCTAAAGAAGTAACCAAGGAAAAGACAAAGCGTGAATTTGCAAACATAAATCACCATGCATGAGGCAATGCATGAGATTTATCCAAAAGCAGGCAAGGAAACCGCTTTATCAAGTAAAGAAATGGAAAGCAGGCTAACACAGTCCGACCGCTTCCCTCTTTTGTGATATACCTGCATTATTTCTCGTGATAGCTTTTCACGGTGTCTGAAGAGCACCATATTGCTGTCAAAAACCGGACGACACCCACAGTCACGACAGTTCAAAGAAGCTCTGCAAAGCGCCATGCCAATTCGCCCAATGTTCCATCTCACTAAGTTGGCTTCCTCATTTTCGAAGACCTGAGTGAGTGAGTGAGTGAGTGAGTGAGTGAGTGAGTGAGTGAGTGAGTGAGTGAGTGAGTGCGTGAGTGAGTGAGTGTGTGAGTGAGTGAGTGAGTGAGTGAGTGAGTGAGTGAGTGAGTGAGTGAGTGAGTGAGTGAGTGAGTGAGTGAGTGAGTGAGTGAGTGTGTGAGTGAGTGAGTGAGTGAGTGAGTGAGTGAGTGAGTGAGTGAGTGAGTGAGTGAGTGAGTGAGTGAGTGAGTGAGTGAGTGAGTAAACTTTCATTGGGTCCAGCAAAACGCGATAAAACGCGCACCCGGTTAATCTCAGGATTTCTTCCACCCATATTCTGCAATGCAGTATGTCGGACCATTACTGACCGTATGAAACTAGCGACATCAAACGCCTTGTAGTAAAGCGGCGCAAGAAACAAAAACGCAGGAAGAAACAACATGCGGACACAGCGCCTCTGTATGTGTGTCGTTTGTTCCTGTGCTTTCGTTTCCTGCTGCGCCATGCCACAAGACATTTCATAAGGGCAAACCAACAAGCCCGAATCGATGCCCTCGTACACTACCGTACTTACTTTTATATTGCCAGCACGGGTTAGCACTGACTAGTGTTCGCTATTATTAGCTAAATATGAGTGATATGTCAGCTAGGGTTGGCTGATCTTGGCTGAATGGTGGATAGTACTGGGTAATGTCGACGAAATTCAGCTCAGTTTTGCTAGTGTTGCTTAGTGTCTGCTATATAGCTGCAAATGTTGGCTGATATCGGCTAATGTTGGATATGTGCTGTCAGAGCAGCAGCATTGTCTTTAATGAAAAGTCAGTGATTGAATAGTATACCACACTTTTCTCAGTTAAGTTCCCTGCAGGTCTTTCAAGTTAGCGGATACTATTTAACCAGCCACGTGCTATACAGCGCATGTGAGGTCGAAACCTGCTTACAATCTGCATAATGCAGGTTACAATCTGCATAATCAACTGCGCCGCACTCGGCATCGGCGCCAGCTAGCGGTACGGGTGCTATTCTAGTCTCTCCACAGATAACATCACAAAAAAAGGTATGCATAATATTGGAAACAATAGGCGAGACTTTATCTTCCGGATTTCAGTAGGAGTGGTTCGTAAGGTTTGCCTTCCGAGAGTCGTGAGCTGAATTGCTATGGCCCATTATGTGCAGTGCCGATATTGTCGCATTGTTCACGTCGCTGCATGTGCTTGCGTGAATAACAAGCGACACAGTTGGCTATGAAAAAATAAAGTTAACAAGACATATCTTTGCTGGGCAAAGGGATGAAAGCTCCGTTTTCAAAAAAAACGCGTGGGGGAAATCACGTTCTGTACGTAAGCACATTTAGAAGTGCTACATTACATTTCTCATTTTTTAGGTTCAATGTAAGAAGCGTTGGGTTCAAGAACTACTTTACTACAGGGCGTCAGGCGAAGGCTGTGCGGGGATTTACCTGCTGCTAGGGGTCAGCCATACACAACCGTTTCAATGACGCTTTGGGCATTCTTATATATAGACCGCCTGTCTCAAGAAATGCTTGAAGAATTTTCATTCCAGGTTTTGAAAAGTGAAGAGGCAATTTCATTTGAGTATAAGCCTGTTAACGATGCAAGAGACGCACTGTACAACGTTCACAGGCCACAGAACATTCTCATGGTGGGCAGGAAAATGAACGGGTATTCACGATGATTAATTGGAGCGGCTCCTGCGAGCAGAATAAGAATTGGTGTTCCGTTTCGCGGAATTCGTAGCTGAACCAAACGTGACCTAGTCATCACATAAGCGGTTACTGTCTGTGTCCTTACCGCCAAGTCCCTTTGCACCGCCCAATTTGGCTTTGCAGGGCGTCGGGAGATCCTTTCTCAAAGCCACCGCCATTATCCCGGCCCACAGAAGAGGTCATCCGAGCATCGTTGAAACAAAACCTTAGCATCCGGGCACTCAGCCCAAAGTAAAAGAAATGCAGTCTCTGGCCCCTAACAGGACCGCATTGCAGCACCGCATTACATACGCTAGTTAGGGCCCAAACAAATTACAAAGAAAAAATATTGCCTCCGAGTTCTTCTCAGGGTTTCTTCACACTATCCCTGAAGCTAAAACTTGTAGTCTCTGCAATTTCCAATAGCAACGGTCCCAAGGCAGATACAGGGCACCATGCACTTACACTATTAAACGCCGGCGCCGCACCTGTGCACTTATAAACGCCAGCAGGTTGCGTGTACGCGGAGCTAATCTCGGAGGCAACGGTTTGCCGCCTCCTTCTAGACATGGCGCCCCACTGTGTGCGGCTCACAGCGCCGCATGGCGCTTAGGATTGTGGCTGTTATCATCTCCAACAAATCTGCTTGGCCGGTAGCCATTTCATGCTTACATCTACTCTCAATTACGGGAGAGCCAGCCAATATTTAGGGACGAAAGGCGTAGATTTAGACGCGCGTAAAAAAAAAAAAAACATTAGTTTCTCAAAAGTAATCCGGAACCTGTACTTACGGTGTGTCGTAACAGAAAGTTTTGCTATGTCCGTAAGCAATTTACCGTTTACGGTTTACCAGGATACCGGGGAAGTATACGGCAATACATAACTTCGCTGCCAGCGACATCTGATTATGCAGGTTGTAACTAGAAAAACGGGAAGTTAATACTGCAATTGATCACGCGTTTTAATATAACTACTGGTGTCACGCACTGGCAAGGAGGTAAACGCCACCTCGCTGTTATTTTATGAGTTTCTATTGCCAAGAACAGTGTGGAGAGAGAGAGAGAGAGAAATAACTTTATTTATAAAGTCCAGCGAACTTGACTTGGGGTAGGCCTCAACCCCGGCCTAGGCATCGGCCGCGAGCCCTTGGGCTCGGGCGGCTTCCTCGGCTCGCTGGACGGCCCAAAGTTGTTCTTCGATTGCGGAGCTGAGCAGAGCCTCCTCCCAGCGCACCCTGCGGTTCGATACTGCCTCCTCATGGTTTCCGTGTGCTTTGTCGTCTAAGCTCGAGCACTCCCATAGTATGTGGCCCAGTGTTGCCCTTGCATCGCACATCTTACATTTGTCTGTCAAATAGAGATCAGGGTAACAGAGACGAAATATAACTGGGTTTGGGTAAGTGTGTGTTTGCAGCTGCCGCCATGCAACTGCCTGCTTTTTATTTAATCTATTGTGTGGCGGTGGGTATTTGCGTCTTCCTAGCTTGTAGTGCTGCGTTATTTCATTGTAGCTAGTCATACGGTCCTCCCACTCCCACTCTTCTCCGTGTGGGACCTCGGTCGAAGCGGCGTCGGCGTTCGCAACGGCTCGGTTCGTGAGCTCTCGAGCCGCCGCGTGTGCCGCCTCGTTGCCGGCCAGCGGGGTTTCTGTGTGTGCGGGGGTCCATATAACGAAAGTGTCATTTTTGTTTCGGATTTTTTGCTCGTTATTCGTTAGGATTCGCAGTGCCTCTCGGGAGACCCGGCCGTTAGCATAGTTACGTATCGCCGCTTGCGAGTCACTAATTACTACTTCGGCCTCGGTGGTGGCCACTGCGAGGGCGATGGCCACCTCCTCGGCCGTCTCGGTGAGTGTGGTTTGCACCGTAACACTCGTCTTGCATATTCCTTCGCAGTTGACCACCGTGGCCACATAGCCACACCTGCACGCGTATCTGGCCGCGTCCACGAATACCGCTTCCTTGCTATTCCCGAATTTCCTGTGCAAGTCCTGCGCCCTCTTATTTCTTCTACCGGCGTGATGATCCGGGTGCATGTTTTTGGGCAGCGGCGGAACTACTATTCTTTCTCTCACCGTCGCGGGTACGTCTGCTTTTTCACCTTGCTGCGTGTGATAGCCTATGCCTAGCTTTTCAAGGATGTGCCTACCCGTTTTTGTCTTTGATAGTCGTTCGTATTGGGCTATGTCGTGCGCTTCTATTAATTCATCAAGCGTGTTGTGCAAACCTAGTTCCAACAATTTCATCGTGCTTGTGTTCTTCGGTAACCCTAAGGCTTGCTTATAAACTTTCCTGATCAAACAATCTAATTTCGCTTTCTCGGCTACCTGCCACTTTAAGTAAGAGGCAACGTACGTGATTCTACTAAGGACGAAGGCTTGCACAAGCCTAATGGTGTTGCCTTCTTTCATACCGCTGTGTCTGTTTGTAATGCGTTTTAGCAATCTGATGGTCTGATTTACCGCTTTTTCCAACCTGCGAATGGTTTCACCGTTGTGCCCATTGGCTGCGAGATGCAAGCCTAACACGCGTATGATGTCTACTTTGGGAATTGCGTGTCCTTCCGAAGTTGTCAGCCGTATCTCTTCTTGTGCGTTATTTCCGCTTTGTTCGCTTTCTTTGGGTTTGCGACCTCTGCGCGTAGGTTTGTAGACTAGTAGCTCGGATTTCTCAGCCGAGCAGGTGAGGCCTGTGCCCTCTAAAAAACTCTGAACCGTGTCGATGGCTCTCTGTAGCGTTTGTTCGATCTGGCCGTCACATCCCTGCGTTACCCACATGGTTATGTCGTCTGCGTACAGACTGTGGCAGAGCCCGTCAATCTCCTCTAATTTAGGCGGTAACCCTACGAGTGCGAGGTTAAAGAGCATGGGCGAAAGCACCGAGCCCTGAGGGGTGCCGGCGCTGCCCATCTCTATCTCTCCGGACTCGAGAACGCCCAGCGTGATCTTCGCTGTCCTGTCCGTGAGAAAATCACGCACGTAGTCGTATGTCCGTTTACCGAGTCCTAATTCCATTATTCGGATCAGTATAGCTGAGTGCTTGACGTTGTCAAACGCTTTCTTAAGATCTAGGCCTAATACTGCTTTGGTGGATCTGGTCGTGCTGTCTATTACCTGGTGCTTGATTTGTAGCATGGCGTCCTGCGTGGAGAGGTTCCTCCTGAAACCCAGCATGGTGTGAGGAATCAGGTCGCGGTCCTCGAGAAAGTTTGTTAGTCTCGCGAGGACCACGTGCTCCATGACCTTTCCGACGCAAGACGTCAGCGATATCGGTCTTAGATTTTCCAGCTGTAGGCGCTTTCCCGGTTTTGGTATCATAACTATGCGGGCGGTTTTCCACTGTCGTGGAATCCGTCCCTTTTCCCAGCATTCGTTAACGAAATTCGTGAGTTGCTCTAAAGACGCGTCGTCCAGATTTCTAAGCGTTTTGTTAGTTACCCCATCCGGTCCGGGTGCCGACTTTGTGTTGAGTCTGTGCAACACCGCGCGTATTTCAGCAATGCTAAACGGTCTATCTAAGTCTTCGTTCACAGCGCCTTTGTATTCGGGGTGGGGTACGTGTCTAGCCTGATTAGTGTATCTCGTTTTGAGCTCGTGCAGGAGTTCTTCGTTGGTCCCTTTGTATTCGTTTATAATCTTATTGACCTTTTGCCTATGTGCCGTTTTTGTCTCCTCTGGTTCCAGTAGGAACCTGAGGAGATTCCACGCCTTGGTTAACCCTAGCTGACTATCCATGCTGTTACACGTTTCTTCCCACTGTGACTTGCAGAGCTGTGACGCATATTCCTCGATGTCTCTATTTAGTTTGGCAATTTTCCTACGTAAAGTCCTATTGTGTCGTTTTGCCTTCCATCGGGCTTGTAGGCTATGTTTAGCCTCCCACATGTGCAAAAGTTTACTGTCTAAGACCTGGAGGTTCGCCTCGGGCGGGACCTCATGCGTTGCCGTCGCGACATCCCGCTTCAGCGTTTCGGTCCACCTTTCGATATCGTCAATATTTTCCAATGAGTTAATTTTATCTTTCCTGATCTGTCTGAACTTATCCCACTCGACAAGCTTGAGTCGCGTGCTTCTCGTCTTGCGCGGCCCCGCGTCGACTTTAATTTCTACAATGGCGTGATCGCTGCCTAAATCCTCTTGTGTATTTGTCCACCATACGTTTTCTATGTTTTTAACAAACGCGAGGTCGGGTGAGGTGTCTGCACAAACGCTGTTCCCTCTTCGCGTAGGTGTAGAGGGGTCAGTAACGAGAGTGAGACCTTCCTGTTGCGCGTCCTCCCATAGATTCTTGCCTTTCAAGGTTTCATACTTGTAGCCCCATGCTGTATGGTGAGCGTTAAAGTCTCCCGCTACGAGGAGAGCTCGATTACCCGCTATGCCAGCCGCTTGCTTGAGTAACGTGCGAAAGCGGTGCTTAAGTCGGGGGCTGCTGTACACGTTAAGAATGAAAAGACTGTCGTTCCGGTTCTTCGTGGGCACTATCTCCACCAGCAAGTGCGGTATCGTGTCGGCCTTAATCTCGTGTTGCGTTACGGTCAGGTTACGTTTGACTAGCGTCGCGACGGCCGGTTTGTCCCGAGGGGCGGTATCCTGAAATGACCTGTAACACGATAATTTAGCCTTAACGTTAGTCTCCTGTAGGAGTATCACGTCCGGTTGCTCCTTATTAATTAGGTACTGTTGCAGGTTTCCCCGCTTTCTAGTGTATCCTCTACAATTCCACTGCCAAATTATGTAAGTTTTCGTGTCGTGTGTAGCCATGGTGCCAGCGAATGTTAGTGTTTTCCAGTGCTATCCCAAGTCTCTGTTTCCACTGATCTGTGGTACGGCTTCCCTGTCGGTTTGACGGGCCCACAGTTGCTAGCTGGCATTTTCCTTTCTGTGTTTTCGACCCTCATCTGTAAGGCTGTTAGTTGTTGCTGTATTTGCTGCATTGTAGCAGTTATCTGCTGCATCGCATTAGTGAGCTGGCTAAGCATTCCTTCCATTTCCAGCTTACGCGTGTTCTTTTCCTCCTCTATTTCTTTCCGCATTGTCCTTATGTCATCTTCGACTTGAGTGTCTCGTCTATCCTGCCTTTTCCTGCTCTTTTCCTCCATTTTCTGTGTTTTACTCTCGGCGTGAGTCGAATCCACTTCTACTGCCCTGCGTTTCGTGGGTGTGGGCACCGTTTCTTCCCCAGGTAGTACCTCCCCTGTATTTTCCGCAAATTGGATGATTACGTCCTTCCTAGCTACCTCGTCCTTTAGTTTGGCATTTTCTTCTCTGAGTTCCTTTATTACGTTGATGTATCTGGTGTTATCGCTCTCCAATTGCTCGAGTCGTTTTTGGATTTGCATGATAATGTCGTTTTCCCCTTCACTGTTAGGAGCGGCAGTGCCGAACCGCGCGTGCGCCCCGGAGGCGGCTTTTTGTGCCCAGCTCACCTTGAAGGCTTTGGGTAGCCCGTCTTTATCTCCGTTTCCGGTAGCTCGCGTCGTTGTGGTGCCGGTACTGGTGGTAGACCTGCTCCGGGACCTGGGTCCAGCCTTGGCTCCGGCTCCGGGTGCAGGCTGTCGCTTGGTGTTCCGCGACCGAGAGCGGGAGCGGGAGCGAGAACGGGAGCGCGAGGTGGATCGCCCTCGTCTCTCTCCCTCCAGCACCGAAAAGTCGTTTCCTCCTTCCTCGTTGTGTCTTTGGTCTTTGGCTGTTTCTTCTTCTTCTTCTCGTTGTCTCCTTTCCCAGAGTCGTTTCTTCACTATGTAAGGAGTCCTGTACTTGGCGTGGCATTTTCTGTCTCCGGTCGGGTGATCCTTGCCGCAAAGTCGACATCTGGGTTCGCATTGGTGGTCTTCCGCTGGATCATCGCAGCCACAACCTCTGCATCGTTTACTCTGTGGGTTGGGGCAAACATCGGATCGATGTCCGAGTCGGCCGCATGCGTAGCACGTCTCGTACTGTTTCTTGTATAGCACGCAACGGTGCTCCGTTCCATTGTAGTAGATGTAGTGCGGCACTACACTTCCTTCGAATACGACAATGGCGTTTGCCGTCTTTCCCATCCTCTTCGCGTGCAACAACGTTGGGTTATGCTCGTTGACCAGGTGTCTCTCTATGTCGTCAGGGGAGTCTTCGTCGGGTATCCCACGGATGATGCCCTTGGTTGTATTTTCCGGCGCTGCTGCGTATGCACTCGCTTCGTACTCTTTGTCTCCCATGCGTAGTTTGCAGATTTCACAGTATCTTCTGGCTCTCTCTTCCGATGGAGTGCTGACTACTATTATGTTCTGTCTTTCGTTGACACGAAAGATATCACCTCTTGTTTCCTCTTGCGTCAGTCCGGCTGCGTTGCGTATGCTGTCGCCGATCCGAGCAGCACGATGCGTCGCGGTACAGAAGCCATCTGTAGGGCGCACGATGATCTTGATGTCGTCCGCCGGCAGGTTCGGTTTCTTGATCGTCATGTTCAGTCTTCGCACGTTTCTGGCTGCCCTTCTTATATATATTTCTTCACTAGCCAGCGTGTCAACTGTTTGCTCAACTGGGTCAGTGCCCCCGACGAGCGTCTTGCGTTCCTTGCATTTGGCGCGTACGTCGAGCCATCCATTCTCTTTACGGAGCTCTGTCGGCGATATTTCTTCGCCTTCCACTTGTACCACTTCCATTTTGGTCGTAAACAAGGCCGTAAAGCGATGAGTAGTGAGGGGCGTCGCACTTCTCGCCGCGTTCGGCCTGGTCGCCGGCCGCGTTTGCGGCGCGAGCAACGGCGTCGACCAGTGCTGCGTTCGGCTTAGTTCGTCTGCCGGTGAGGCACCGCAATAAAGTCACTGCAGTGACCAGAAAAATGGCTCACCTGCGAAAAACTTGGTATCGACAGCGTTCGCTGACCTTCTCGATGCTGCTGAGGGATATGTCGTTGATCGAAGATCTGAATTTCCGCCACAAACATCGAAAAACTGCAGAGCCGACGTGAAACACGTCCGCACTCTCTGGCCCCCTAGTGGCACCGACCAGTGTGGAGACCAAAAAATCACAGCATATCCACGGAGTGAATGATGATGAGTGGGCGAAGCTGCGGAGGTTCATCGGTAAACCGTGAATCTTCCGTGAATTCTGCCCAGTACATCATCACCGACGTGAGATCGGGCGCGTTTATACTAAAGGTTCGATGAGTTATGACGACTTGCAGCTCACTTTAATTTTACATGTACGCTGTGAATTTTCATTGTTTAGAAAACCATTGCTTTAGAAAACACCTTGCGTCTTTCGTTAAGCAGCTGGCGTCTTTTTCGTTTTGCTTTAGAAACATCTGGCGTTCTTTCGTTTTGTTTTTACAAAACATCTGGCGTCTTTCGTTGGTTTATTTCATCAATCAACGGCGTTTTGAACAAAATTTTTATTGTTTAATCACGCACAGGAGAAATCTCACCAGGCACTACCTTGGAGGTAAACAATGGCTGCTAATGGGAATGAGAGACAGAAGAAGTCGGCTTTTAGCTAACACTTACACTTCTACAGAGACAGAAGAATTCGGCTTTTAGTTAACGCGCACGCTGCGAATTTTTTATTGTTCAACAACGCACAGGAGAAATCTCCCACCGGCACCACCTTGGAGGTCAAAGGGTAAGACTTGTTACTCACTACTACGAGCACGACGAGGGACGAACGGGTGCCGCCTTAAGGAGCTTCGCCCCTAAAAAATTTGAACAGATTGTAATAGGACAATATACTAGAAAACTGCTCCACTAGCTGTGCAATCACCGTTAGTGACACCGATGACACGGCAATCCCTTAGCGTAAAGATGTTTGCGGACAAACCAAAAGCCTCTCACCATACCATGGTTCTGTGAAGTAAAACACCAGAATTGAACATTTTTACGCGACGTGTTATTCTTTTCACGTTTTAAAGGAGTACTGACACGAATTTTAAAAATTTTCGGATGGTCGCTTTAAGCGATTATTGTGGTACCTGGGAATGCATCGTATATATTTTAATTACTGCTACCCTAAAAAAGACACTTTCGGTTTCGATATCGAGGGGGCGGCTTCTCATTGACGTTTCATAGCAGTGTCACGTCGCGGCGATACAGAAACCCGCGACGTACTAGCGGCAAATCCGTCATCTGCTCGTGGTGCACCTAAATAACGATGAGTGAATGGTCGTCCAGTGACCCCGACAGTGATTTCCGCGATTTAGGCTGCATGCAGGACGCAGAACTCGCAAACTCGGGGGAACTGTCTTGACTCGTCGAGACAATGTCCATTGCAGTGGGGCTGGCTTGCAGATGCTCAGCGACGAAAACTTCAGAGTCAAATTAAAATATTTTATACGTGTTCTCCGACTCCGATGTGTGGACTGCGTTGACACTACATACCAAGGGAACGAAAGATGTCCCTCTTTCGATGTCTCAAAATCGTGTCAGTACTCCTTTATGTCCGTGGCACTAAGGGTCCGGCTTGTCGGACGTCCGTCTCATGCTACGCGATCACGCTTGAAATCAAGGGCTCAATAAAGGCCTAAACCAGTCTAGCAATGGTCAACATAGGGTTAAAACAAACGAACAAGGCATAAAATAATATACTTAACAGAAATAACCAAGAAGAAGTCGCAATAATCAACTTGAAATAACTAAAAAAAATGCTTCGTTTCTTAAATTAAACTTAAAATTACTAAGATCGCTAAATGCCCGAGCCGCGAAAAAGAGGGTGCCACCGCCTCTCCGAGCGAGAGATTGCTCCTCCCACCGGCGTTTCGCTGGCGTTTCGTCGCTACATCTAAAGGGGGAAGCAACCCGACAGTGCTCGCTGCAGACGATAAGTATCTCAACTACCTTAACGAGCAGGAACTTGATAAAGAGCAGGAAAAGTAGCGCGCATGTCG
Source organism: Rhipicephalus sanguineus (assembly GCF_013339695.2). NCBI lineage: Eukaryota > Metazoa > Arthropoda > Arachnida > Ixodida > Ixodidae > Rhipicephalus > Rhipicephalus sanguineus. Next base: position 108,229,139 of record NC_051181.1, read on the forward strand.
CACACTAAGTTTGCGAATATCCCTAACACGATTCTACTTGTGCCGGGGCTACCCTGCATGCTTACTTCAAAAATTGATGTCATTGATGGTTTGGTACACGGAGCAGTGGGAACTCAACGATCGGGAATCGCTGAGTGCCCGTTTTACTCACTTCCGCAGGTTTCTCAATATTGAAGCTGAATTTAGCGCGGGATTTAGAACTACAATCACTGCACTTTTTTACTGCGAAAGATGTTATCAGATCACAACAAGGGCCGTTTTTGGCGCCGTAGTTGTCCGCCGCCGCAGCCGCCGGTGTCCGTAACCGCTATCGCTCGAAATAAGCAAAAAAAAAACGAAATAATAAAAATTATCCGGGATGGAACAAGGTTCGAACCTGGGCCCTCTGCGTGGGAGCCCAGTGTCCTACCTCAGAGCCATGCCGGTGCTTGAAAATGCCTTGCAAAAAGACCATTTACAGGCTTGATGCCGGGAAGTAACCACATTAACATATGTAATGTAGTGTGGTAGAAGAGTAAAATAACAACCAGGAGTCACACAACGCGAATTGTGAAACGAGAGTGTTGTTGAATGCTTCCAACCCATTACAAGGGGATCTGCCATTAATTCTTCATTGTTATCAGCCACAACATCAACAAAGTGAACATAATGTCTTACAGGTATTTAGCGGGTACCACGGTTCTCAGCAGAATGACGAAAAAATGCATAGTGGCTGCTTCCCTATTTCACAAAAATTATGATGATTTATAGCGTAGTGGGTTCCTCTCAGTGCACTTCTATTGGTTGCCAAGGAAGCCCATAAGGCTCCCATGATCCATTTCCTCAAGGTCTCAATAAGGTTAATTCCCTCACTCTCAGTCTTTCTCTCGTTAACGTATGTTATAAAGCGTGGTGGGAGAGTTCAATAACGACCGGGCGTCACACAATGCGAATTACGTAACTAGTGGTTGGTTTAAAGCTTACAACCCATTACAAAGGGCTCAACCATAATTCTTCATCGTCATCAACCGTGGCATCAACAAAGTGCACATGAGGCCTTACATATGGTACCTCGCTTCTCCGCAGAATGACGAATAATGTCGTTGTGGGTGCTACCCAACTTCACAAAAATTATGCTTTGTGGCGTAGTGGGTACGTTGATAGTGTACTTGTATTAGTAGCCACAAGGGAGTTTATAACGGGCTCTAGAAATGCCGCTCTTCCAGCTTTCGCTGTGACTGTGCTGCGCTATCCGCGCAGGCCTGGTGTTTTTTCTATAGCTGCACGCTATTGCGGTCTTATTTTAAAATTAGGTGGACTCAATTAGTACTTGCTTCTATAATTCAATTTCACACCGACCAAGATAGCTATAACCACTCTCCTGTAAGAGTCATCGCCACATGACCAGTGTGGAGCACGCGTCCTCCCTTCTGCGCTGCTGCTCAAGCAATTGGCATAAAGACGAAGTGGCTGAAGCAGACGCGCGTCTTCCGCGCTCACATGATTTTTAGTTTTACGAGCTGGCTCGCCAGGTTCATAAGCTGGGGCAATGTCCCGCGTCGTAAGCGTGACCTTAGTTCCATAGGCGACGGCTACAGGAGCAGCTCGCGCAAAAGAGAAGTCATCTTCCTCTTCTTGTTCCAGCCCTTTGATGATGATATTAACAAAGGCAAAACCATAAATAGCATAGCCAACTGTAGCATGCGCACGCTCGCGCGAAAGAGAAGTCTTCTTCCTCTTGCTCTTCGAGCGCCTTGATGATGACATTAACGAAGGCAAAACCACATTTCCTCGATTTCCTTGACCACACGTTTGGCCACAGGTGCAAAGTCTGGGACCGCTTGTGCTTCGACAACAACCTCACCACAATCGCTACTATTAAAACGTGTGACGTCTTTATATGACAGTAGAGGAATTGTATGAAGCAGTCACGGTTTACCCGATTATCTCCGAGCCAGCTCCTCAATCATCATTTACTTCGTGGATATGGCGTGATTTTTTTTACTTACGCGACGCCGTAACGACAAGGTGGACGAAGTAGGCGCACAGCTTACGCGCTCACATTCTTTTCTCATTTTTGGGCGATCCTATTATATAGACCTCACACGACCTCGAATCATAGCCATTTAAGGCTGTCGCCTTAAGAATGCGCTTGTATATATTGTAACTCAGACTGATGAAACTTCAAACTTTCCTTGCAGCTTAAAAAGCGCCATTTTTTACCGCGAAAGCGTTTTACGCCGGGCTGCAGGGAAAAGCTGTCTCTTGTACGTATGTTGCACAGCCATCGCCAAGCACGTTTCTTCTAATTCTCGAGAGATGGCCTTACTTTGCCGTTAGACCGCTATAACTCCTGCTTCTTTCTCATGCAGCTGTTCTGAAACCGGCTTAACACAGACAATGGCTTCGCTGCAATGGCGCCAAACAAGACAGGTCATAAATTATCTATCCATGCCTTTATGACGAACCGCGACCACTGAATGCAGAGTTAATTGCAGTTCACTTCTTTGAGTCTGCAATTAACGTCTACTACATAGTTCTTTGCAGATGTGTCAGTTACGGAAAGGGGGGGGGGAGGCGTGGAGGGAGATTTCACTTTTCCTTTCTCTTTCTGGGCCATAGACCTCAGTATTCCTAAATACTGGTTGTTTTATTCTAGACATTCAGTATAATGCTGGCACTAATCTTGCAAAAACAAACATCCATATATCGATCAAAAAATGGCAGATTTATTTTGTGTGCCTCACTCTCATTTCGCGGTCACTCTGGCTTGACTCGCCGCTCCTTCCGGGCAAATAGAAAGTAAATAGAAAGAAAAGCAATACCAACTATCAAATCAGAACCTCTTTATCTATATGTACATTTGTGTGTATAGGTGCGTCTGTTCAGAGGTGAATAGAATCATTCCCGTCCCTCTCCTTTCCCTTCTCTGTAAATAAATTAAGCAAAAATGTATCATTATTCCGTCGTCGTTACCCTCCCATTTGCCTCTTAAGCATTTTCTCAAAAGTCATGAAGCGTAGAGCCTAATCTGAATGTAATTAAATTCCTAGTTTCTGCTAATTTTTTAACCATAAGCAGGGTCAGTTCAGAGGCTTGTCTTGGAGCACTTTACTAGCATATTTTAAAGGCGACTCGAGTAAGGAAGCGATTGGAACATGTTCATACAATCTTTATTTTTATACATTGGTTAAAGTATTTGACAGTCCAACATCGACAGTCGTTCTTGAAACTTTCCCGTCACTACTTTAAATAAGTTAATTCCTTGGTTATATGCACACCGTTGTGAACAAACGATAGTTTATCTATACCACAGACTGTGCCTTAATTTTCTTCAATAGCAGTAGTCAGGGCTGGGCAAAGATACTTTGAAATTGTATCGCGATACGATACAAGATACTCGGGCAAGAAGTATTTGAGATACAGATACAAGATACTCGCGGAATAATTGTATCCGATACGATACTTCCCAATTGTATCTTAAGATACTTCGATACATTTGCAAATTTGCTGTTATAGATCTATATAATGAAGCAGCAAAGGCCTATGTAGAAATGTGTTTACTTGAAAATTTCTTAACTGCGACCAGCTTTGTTTAATTTTAACAAAATACCTGTTTGTATCACAAGATACAAACTTTCTTGCTCAAGGCGTATTAGTTTCATTTCTAAACGACTTATTGGGATTTGTTTGGCTGCTTAACATGACAGCTCTTTAACTGCTGCGCTGTTGTTTTTGCTTGACACTTCTGTAGTTTATTGGTGTCGCTGCTCTACTTGGCGACCAGCTGGCTGGTTACCATCTGCTTGCAAGTGCCTCCGCACGATGGCGCAAATATTTCTGTGCAGTCCTACCTTGTCTGCAGGCGTATTGCTTTCGTAATACCGCATCCACCGACAGGGGTACAGCAGCAACAACGTTGGTAGCGATATTGTTTGTGACGCATCGTGTAAAGACGATGAACTACATAGTCGGCGCTCACAATTAATTGAGGACACAAAACTGCAGTGATTTTTCATATTTTACTTATCTGCTGGCGTAAAGCGTTCGTTAGCAACATATTCACTAACGTGCCATCTTTTACCATTTGTTCTCCGAGAGAACCTGAGCCGCCAGGAAACGTCTCAGACGTATTCCAGCTGCGCAAAACGCCGAAGGTTATCACTGCTATTCACACTATTGCCACTTCTAGCTCCGCTTACCTGCGGATTTGTAACAATAACAATACTTTAAGGTGACCAGAAGAAGGAAAACGAATATATTTAGGTCAAATAGCAAGGCGGTTCCCCAACTGAAGAAACGACCTCGCCTCTATGCTGGCACAACGTGCATGGCCGACCTGGCCGGCCACGGCCCGAGCTTGGTCGACAGAGTTGGGCCGAGGTTGGGATTGGTTAATGACCTTACACCGGCCGACCTTTGGCTGCTAACGTAGGCCGACCTTGCAGACATCAGCTAGGTGGTGCGCAGCTGGATCAATAATCTTGTGCGAATAATGTAGTGGAAAAAAATGACAGCGGAAGCTCAGCGCTCATGTAAGAAATTTTCGCTGACCGAGAAATAATGCACGCGGCGTAGGAAAAAAATTTGCGCCCACAGATATAAAGCAATGTCGGCTTGTCGCTGACTCATAGTACCTGGCCAACGTGGTAGGTAGCAAAACATGGCCCTACGGAGGACCACGTTTGGTCGCCCGAGCATTGGGTGCCGACTCTTTCCCTATCATTTGCCGACCGTTGGCTGAACGTCTTCGGCCAACTAATGACCAGCGTAATTGGTTGCTGATCAGGGCCCCACCTTGCGCCGCCACTGGTCGGCCGACAATACCGGTTGCCGAGCGCTGCCCATGTGTTTGCCAACTATCGGCCGTCGGCCAATTTCATTTGGGTCCGTATTAAACAATCAAAGCGAATAAGTATACAGGGGTTTTCACGTAAGTAGAACCCAATATTAAAAAGATCAAGCGGTTAACCGCCGCTGAATGAAATCAAAGGTATTTGGTTTGCCGTCATGTGGCACTCGTTATGGTATGTTTTGTACTAAGCTTAACAGGTTAATAGAAGCGCGATAATGCTTTTAAAGCCTTCTGTGCTGACGACGGACTCGGCCATTGTCAGAGACAGACTCTGAGCAGTGTCATATTTTCGTTTCCTTTTTTTGCCCCTCTCTTTTTGTTCCTTTTCTTGCTCTCCCTCTTTTTTTTTGTAGCATCTCTCTTCTATCATCTTTTATCTCCCTTACCCCTTCCCCCAGCACAGGGTAGCTAGCCGGTCTATAAGAACTGGCTAACCTCCCTGTCTTTCCGCTTGTTTCTTCCTTCCTTCCTTAACTTGTTAATTAAATAGGGTCAATTATGCGACATTGCGACATTTTTAATATTCACTTTAGGGCCAACTGCGCTTCGACACATCGTAGAGCGAATTTAAAAACGACCAACCCAATTTTTTCTTTGGCGGCGTACATGCTGCGTGGTGAATATTTTCGGGCTTTTCGAGAAAGCCCGCAAAAATATGAAATAAAACCACGTTCGCAGACAGTTAAAAAATAAGAATAAAGCAGAGAACGTATTTTAGCAGCAGGTTACAAAAGACATAATACATAAACAGACGGGCGAAAAACTATGCAGAGGACTAGGTAATGCATGGGGTGCAAACGGAAGACAGCAAAGAAAGCACTTGTGCTAACAATCAAATTATCAGTAAAAGAACTTCTCGAATAATTTAGCAGGAAGAACAAAGGCACAGTACTTCAGAATATTTCCTGTTATGTAAATGCTGGTTCTATTACATCTAGCGTCAGCATAGAATCTTCTTTGCATGCAAGTCAATCTCGTCGTACTATGCAAGTCAAGTTTGCATCCACAAGATCTTTCAAATCGCTGATGTGTGAAAGGCGCGAGACGCAAAACAGCCCCATTTTTGCATTCTTGAGACATTGCGACGAAGCATCACGCAAGACAAACTTCGATAGTGACAGTATAGCGGCATCAGAATTTGCGCAAAAGACGCCGCACACATTGGGAGTACGCAGCAGAGTGCAGGGTCTATGAACAAGTGTCATCACATCAACACAACTAAAAATAAAGAAAACATCGAGAAAACAAAAGGTCGACAGTGTGTAGACGTTCGCGCGCTTGGTTTTGTTTAAATGACTCGAGAGCCATCATGTCACTCTGCTCCACCAATGGGGACGCGTATACCTAATCACCTGCCCTCGCTGGAGCACTGTGGCGGAAAGATAAAAAAATGTCGCAGTTGCTTTGTTTTCTTCTGGTGGAATTATGGGCAGTAGTATCAGCTTAAGAAGCGGAGTTCAGCCAACGTTTATTTTTTCGCACGGTGCTGTTTCTATAGCAGTATCTTGTACCTTAAGATACACGATACATTGCTGAATGTATCGGAAAACAGATACAGATACTTGTTTTGCAAGACGTATCGCGATACAGATACAAGATACCCAAAGAGTATCTAAGATAGTATCGAAGATACATGTATCTTCGATACTGCCCAGCACTGGTAGTAGTAGTAGTAATAGTAGTAGTAGTAGTAGTAGTAGTAATAGTTTTTACTACTGTTGGTAGCATTTTTATACATCTGACAAAATTTTCAGCACTGTTATTCACGACAGATGAACATTTTTTTGAAGCATCTTTCCAGAAGCAAATCTAACGCCTTTATAGAACAATATCAGCGATTGGACATCATTTCCACCAACAAAGACGCCTTATAGCTTACTTACAGGGGGATTGGCCAGAAAGACGAGAGCGTGCATTTGCTACAGTACCCCACAAATAAAAGAAGATAATTTCGCCACAATTCACTAATTTCGTCCAAATTTCGCTGGTGCGTACACTTTTCGGTGCTCGAATTTTGACAACTTATGCGAAGGAGTTAGCTCATAACACGTCTTCATGTGCCTCTTAGGCGAAGATTACGCGCTTTTCTGTCCCATAACAAATTCTAACGAAACTAACATGATTCAGTCAAAACTTAATGTTTCTTATCGTTGTTGTATAGACTGCTTATAATGTGGACCTAACAGCGCGCAAACATCTTTGTTTTCGTTTTATCGCCGCCATTGTTACAAGGGAGCTTTATCTTCAGATGCACATTGACCCGCGTTTTTAAAGCCGGTGCCGTCGCTGTTTTCACACGCTTAACATTTCACGCAGTTCTCAAAGACTCCTGCCAAGCATGATCATACAGACGTAAAAATTTGAAGCCGGGGATCACAGTGCACTAGTACCCAGCGTTTGGCAACATTCTAAAACGCGTCTGAAATGAAGGGCATAGATATCATTGTCTTAATCTGTGCCTATTGTTTTCTGAAGACCCTTTCTCAGCACGAAGTACTGAGCTAGAGTCACAACTCAAGCTGTCTTTCCATATTTCTTCATGAAATGTCTCTTTTGATGAGAAATGAATATTTGATAAAGCGCAGAGTGCTGCCGTAGCAAGTATACAGATCTACAACACTGTTGCAAGGCTTCACTGAAGCCTTGCAAGCAAGGCTTCAGTGAACTCCCATAAAACTTATTTAAAGGCTGATGCGTTAGAAATCTTAGAACTTGTAGAAAGCTCATATATGAATCTCTGTGCATCCATTCGTATTAATGTGTCTTCCAATTTGTGCTGCCCGTTTCTTCTACGACAATGTGAGGGACATATTATTGCACTGACTCGCAGGAGAAAATAAGAAATTTCGTGTCAGAGAGGCAAGCACCGCTTCTCTCTCTGCGACAAACTGCGCGGACTTAAGGGGACCTAATAACCCTTCTTGAACATACAAAACGCTGGCCATCTGTAGGCAACGCTTCAGTGAACTCACATAAAACTTATTTAAAGGCTGATTTGTTAGAGATCCTAGAACTTGTAGAAAGCTCATATATGAAGCTCTGCGCATCCATTTGTGCTAATGTGTCTTCGAATTTGTGCTGCCTGTTTCTTCTGCGACAATGTGAGGCACATATTACTGCACTGACACGCAGGAGAAAAATATGAAATTTCGTGTCGAACAGGCAAAAACCGCTTCTCTTTCTGCGGTAAACTACGCAGAAAGCGGGCGCCACAGGTATTAGCCTATTTCATGAACGGTGCGCTAGTTTCCGAGGCCAAAGAGTGCATCGTGTAGGTATCCCTGCTGCTCACGGGGTGTCACTACGTGCCCGATCTATGTAAGTTCTATGCATCTCTCTATTATAAGTACTCACTATCGCGGCAAAATAAAAGTAGGGAAATGCTCAAGGCTATGACACGTGCCAACGTGACCTCCGGGCTGCGCATCCCTGTCGTCCAACCTCCCTTGTGTAGCTTCGACTGCGTTCGTAGCGGAAAAAGCCGATATTCATTAAAAACATCTTTATTTACAGACAGCGCGGCTTGTACGAAAAGTGGTTTGTACCCGCTCATACTTGATAGGTTCGAAAGACATTTGCGGCAGGAAATCCGTGAGACAACAGAGGCCAATATTATAAGTCATTCAATGATAACTTAGAAAGGCGCTGCAGGGCCCCGATAATGTAAACTTCACAGACCTCATTGTCCTCCTTGAGAATAATGGCGCCAACTGCGAATTGAACTCTGCAGTTATTCCAACAATCGTGGTTCGTTAGCTCGCCTGTTAACAGTATGTAGATATACCAAAGTACGTTTATTTACGCCACCAGTCACATGCAGGCCAAACGCAGATATCCACATTAATTTCCATTCCCGGCTTATATTGGAAATGGCATAAACGACGTAAACTTCGTAGGCGCTAAGCCCAGCGCGACATTTATGACTATGCGTAAAGAAATACGTACTTACTATTACCACCCATAAGACAAGAATTTTAATGATCAACAATTCATTTCTTAAACAAGCAAGCTTGCACAACGTCGTTCGTGTTCCACTTGCGCACGTGTATAGTCCAAAACGGCCATTGTATTCAATAATTAGGGGAAGCACGGCTCATGATCTGAAAAAGAAAAGAAATGAATTACATGGTGTTTTGAAATGCTAATAAATCACCGCACAATCTCAGCATAGAAAAGTAAGATCTATTGTGACTAAAAGTTTGTCTTCAAGTATACTCAATCAGGGTTAATAGAAATCCACAACGCTATGCTATGCATTCACTAGTATCAATATGTTTTCGTCATGGAAGTTGTATTTCCTTCTTCAAAGACTGAATCATCTTACAAACGGAACAGAAGTAGCTAAAAATAAAGACATTCAACGTACTGGGATGTGACATCATCAGCGATCCTTGTTGCGATAGTGGGGATTCTCAACGCACTATGGTCTTCACACTGTAAAGAAACAGGAAAATATTCGCATGCCGCTTTTGTTTCAAGTTATTCTCCCTGCGTTCTCTCTTGTAGCTATGAGTAGATTTATGATCCAAAATGCACGTTTTATACTGAGAAACCATGAATTGATTAATTCTTGCACATCATTCACAAATACCACAGTGTCGTGATAAAGACAAGTAGGTCGCCTTGCATTTACATGTATCGCATTTAAACAGCCGCTTCTAGCCAGCAAAAAACTGTGTGGGATATCTTTTCGATTAAATTTTTTACCGAATATAGGCTTAGTGCCTGCGCCAATATTTAAGTTTTTTAGCCCAGGCACCAGTCAGAGATATTTCAGTGACAATAGTAGGAGCTCCGTGGCGCCATGGTTTTACAAGAAAAAGGATGGGAATGAATACCAGTGGTGTAATTACCAATTAATGAAAACAGCCTACTAATAATAGAGTGGCTCACATCCAAACGACTTACAGACCTCTGAGATCAAGCGACAAGAAGCGCTTCCTTCTAATATAGCTCATATCCAGTATCCCATCGGCGCTTTGCACTTGAGGATATCTAGCCGTATTTGTTATCATCATACATGTAACAGCGATGGTCAAAACAGCAGCCAATGCTCACAAGATTTTTCTTTGCTCAAAGCAAGTCTTATAAGAATATGGGCTCTACACAGGTATTTCTTCGTTGAATAGCGTTATTGTCTTCTCGTCTTCATCTATCCTTAAATATTTTTGCTGCAACAATTTCCTGGCTTTAGTTATTTAGAGGATCAAATTATTTTCCGGGATTTGTGATTAAAAGCATCAAATTTCAAGGCTACGATGAAGGCATGTATGGCAGCACATACCCCTTTGCCCCAGTTGCAATGTTTACTGGCAGTGCAGGCAGGCCATCGGGTGTGACTAGGGTAGTACTTGGTGCTACAACCTCAGGCAGCAGTGTGCCAGTGACAGATGGTCCTTGGGCAGAAGGGACACCAGTTGATGACATTGTAGTTCCTAAGGGGCCATGCTGGATGTGGGAGCTGAAAGATTTTCCCAAGGGTCCATATGGACCGTAGTAGCATCCAAGAGGTCCGCCGTAACCAAAGGGACCAAATGAACCAAATCCGTTACTGTAGGCTCCAGGGAATCTAAGGGAGCTACCGAAAGCGCCGTATCTATATGCACCTAGAGGGCCCACTCCTGAATAGCCTAGAGAAGTTGCGTATGGGCCATAGTTTCCATATAGACCAACTCCGTGCCCGTAAAGGCCGGAGTATCCGAGGGGGCCAAGTGAACTTCCGTAGCCGTATACGCCAGCGTGGCCGCCGAATGGATATCCCCAAAAACCATTCATGTCACCATAGGCAGAAGGATAGGTCCCACCAGAGTACCCGTTGTGGAGCCCGGACAAACCTCCAAGCCCTGGAAAACTTCCATACAATCCTGACAAACTTGTGATCCCAGGATAACTTCCATAGAGACCTGAAAGGGCAAGTGAGCTTCCGTAAGGGCTGGGAACTCGCGGGTAGCCTCCAAATAACCCTCGTGGTCCGGAAAGACCACTAAGGCTTCCCAAGTAACCGGGATATCTACTGTACAAACCAGAAAGACCTGTCGAAGTGGAGTATTCCCCCAATAGCCCTGACAATTTTCCAAGTCCTGGGTAACTACCGTATAGACCTGAAAGAGTGAGCGAGTTTCCATAGAGGCTGGAAAGGCCCAAGTAACCACCAAGTGTATCCAGTGATCCGGAAGGAGCACTAAGGCGTCGGAAGTAACCGGTGTAACCACTGTACAGACCAGGAAGCCCTGCCAAACCAGGGTATCCTCCCAAAAGTCCTGGCAAGTGTCCGAGTCCGGGGTAATAACCGTAATTGCTGTAGAGGCCTGAAAGACCAAACGAGTTTCCGTAGAGGCCGGTAAGTCCTGAGTAACCTCCAAGTGGTCCTAGCGGACCCGAAAGACTAAGACCTCCAAGGTGACTTGGGTGTCCACCATACAAACCAGAAAGCCCTGTCAAGCCCGAGTATTCTCCCAGAAATCCAGACAGGTGTCCAACCCCTGGGTAACTTCCGTAGATACCTGAAAGGGCTAGTGAGCTGCCGTACAGGCCTTGAAGTCCTGGGTAATGTCCAAGTAGTCCTAGGGGTCCGGAACGACCACTAAGGTGTCTCAAGTAACCGGGATATCCGCTGTAAAAACCAGAAAGCCCTGTCAAATCAGAGTATCCCCCCAGAATCCCTGATAAGTGTCCAAGCCCTGGGTAACTTCCGTACAGACCTGAAAGAGCGAGTGAATTTGCATAGACGCCGGAAAGCCTCGAATAATCACCCAGTGATCCGGAAAGAGCACTAAGGCGTCTCCAGTAACCGTTGTGACCACTGTATAGACCAGAAAGTCCTGTTAAACTAGAGTACGCCCCCAAAAGTCCTGGCAAGCGTCCAACTCCAGGGTAAAAACCGTAATTTCCATAGAGACCTGAAAGACCAAGCGAATTTCCATAGAGGCTGGAAAGTCCCGAGTAACCTCCAAGTAGTCCTAGCGGACTCGAAAGACTGAGACCTCCGAGGTAACTTCGGTGTCCGCCATAGGAGTACAAACCAGAGAGGTCTGTCAACCTTGAGTATTCTCCCAGAAATCCAGACAGGTGTCCGACTCCAGGGTAACTTCCGTAGAGACCAGAAAGAGCTAATGAGCTGCCGTACAGACCTTGAAGTTCTGGATAATGGCCATATAGCCCTAGTGGTCCCGAAACAGCACTAAGGCTCCCCAAGTAACCAGGATATCCACTGTAAAAAGCAGAAAGACCTGTCAAGTCAGAGTATCCTCGCAAAAACCCTGACAAGTGTCCCAGCCCTGGATAACTACCGTAGAGACCCAAAAGAGGGAGTGAGTTTCCATAGAGACCGGAAAGTCCCGAGTAATCACCGAGTGCACCCAGTGATCCGGAAAGAGCACTAAGGTGCCCCCAATAACCGTCGTAATCACTGTACAGACGAGAAAGTCCTGTCAAACCAGAGTCTCTTCCCAAAAGTCCTGGCAATCGTCCAAGTTCAGGGTAATAACCGTAAGTTCCATAAAGACCTGAAAGACTAAGCGAGTTTTCATAGACGCCGGAAAGTCCTGAGTAACCTCCAAGTAGTCCTAGCGGACTCAAAAGACTGAGACCTCCGAGGTAACTTCGGTGTCCAACATACAAACCAGGAAGCCCTGTCAAGCGAGAGTATCTTCCCAGAAAGGTGGACGGGCTTCCGACTCCAGGGTAAGTTCCGTAGAGACCTGAAAGAGCTAGTGAGCTGCTGTATAGACCTTCAAGTCCTGGGTAACGTCCCAATATTCGTAGTGGTCCGGAAAGATCACTAAGGCTTCCCATGTATCCGGGATATCCGCTGTACAAACCAGAAAGACCCCTCAAACCAGAGTGTCCTCCCAAAAGGCCTGACAATTCTCCAAGCCCTGGGTAACTGCCGTATAGAGCTGAAAGGGCAAGTGAGTGTCCATAGGGGCCAGAAAGTCCCGAGTAACCTCTCAGTGTTTCTAGGTGTCCTGAAAGGCCATTAATTCTTCGTAAGTAAGCTTGGTATTCACCGTAGTAACCAGAAGGTCCTGCTAATCCAGAGTGAACTCCCAGTAGTCCAGACAAGAGTCGAAGTCTTGGGTTGCTACCGTAGAGACCGGAAAGAGCCAGGAATCTCTTACTGGGGCCGTAAACACTATGTGTGCCTAGTGATCCAGAAGGAGCGGTAAAGCTGTCCAAGTAACCTGGGTATCCACCATACAAGCCGGAAAGAGCGGACAAACTAGGATAGCTTCCCAGAACACCAGACAAGTGTCCGAATCCTGGGTATGCTCTATATAAGCCTGAAAGACCGAGGGCTCTTTCATACAGACCTAAAAGGCCTGCCTGGTGTCCTGGACTTCCTAGGTATCCCCCATATCCTCCAGGAAGTCCTCCTAGAGCACCAGGGTAACCTAGAGATCCATAAGCACCGCGGTACAAGTATCCCCATGGGCTAGAAAATCTCGAAAGTCCGTAAGAATGGGACAAATAACTGCCATAGTCTGAGTAGCCCCCGTAGTAGCCACCATACAGGTTTGAAAAGCCCCCGAAACCTGGGTAGCCGGCCAAAGAACTATACGGGAAGCGAACAGCTCCCCATGGTGTTCCTACAACGCCGGTGCTAACAGTGCTTCCAACCACACTTGGAGCAGCACTTGATATGACGGTAGTTGCGCCGCCCACTGCTCCACCTGGAAAGCTGGCGACGCTTTCTTCAGTGACCCCAGAGGCTACTGCTGGTTCAAATGTGAGACTGATGTGCTCTTGATGTTGTCCTAATGGAGCAGCTCTGGATGAAACAGCTGTAAAAAAAATAAATGATTTATGAATCTTCTCATTAAAACTTATCATCCTGCATTAAATTTTTATAGCACTTTTGTGTTATACGCATCGGCAAAGCACTTAGTGACACCTACGATCCTTTTAAGAACATATACTCTCGGTTCAGTCTAGATACGTTCAGTAAACTCCTGCATATTTTTCTGTAAACCGTTTCTTCATGTTTGCGTGGTCATTCTGGGGGCTCAAGTTATCTGAGATAAACAATCCACGGTGCTTCAGCAAGCCTGCTATTGCTTCGGTGATTCGTCTAGTAGCTGTATACTCCAATAATAATCAGAATTCAGCATACACCCAGATTGGGTCTGTTAAACTGAATGTATTATTCAGCAAAAGGATGCATGTACGATACGTGACGTTCAGTTTTGTGCATTTCGCTAGAACAGTAACATACAAAAGCTTAAAGTACGGTTAACCTTGAGGTATAATGGTTTTGTCGACCATGAACACTCACCACAGCCTAGGAGGCAGAAGACGACGGCCAGAACCTTTCCCCGCATGGTGGAAAGCTCGTTCAGCCCCTTCCTCAACGCTTACCGGCCTTGTGTTGTGAAGTGAAGTGGCCCCTTCTCGTAATATATATGCCACTGTTGGTTGCTATGCAGCTTTTTTTCTCATCCTGTGTTGCCTGACGTACTTCTTTTTGTTCGTTGTGCGCGTATCATGTGCTTGCTTTTTACACCGATTAAATAAAGAAAGCTTCCATTTACTGTATGATTCGGCCGTGCTTCACAGCTTGGCAACAGCGGTTTGCAGGCATCTATTGTCTTTTACGCGTTGTGTTTCTTTTTGACACTTTCTGAACTCAGCGACTAAGGAGTAACTGAAAACGCTAAGCATACATTATCACTATGACATCGAACATTAGTTGCTAAGGAAAAATTGACTCAGTTTGTTCAAGCTTCGTTGCTTTTTTTCTTGTCTTGAACCATGCGCGCCAAGCCTTCGGCGCTTTCTGAAAAAAAAGGAAAGGTAAGTTTGTAATAGGTCGGCAAACTGTGACTTACGCAAAGTTGCTTGACAGGGTGAGATCAAACTCTATTTGGTGCCCCAGCAACAGCATCGTGGTTAGTCTGATTTTCTTGTTCTGTGATAGAAATTTCGATACTTGTTTGCCCAATGACTATTGTTTCCGTTCACGACTCATGGAACTTGGCGCTGTTCTACGGCTAGAAAAAGCTAACAAAAGCTAACGGGAGATTCAGGGCAACAAAGAGATGTTTCATGTATATTTGGATACTTTTGTTGCTCCGGTAACAGTTATTTGGCGTAAACAATTCAGCTGCACTAGAAAATGGTAACAGCTAGGCCAAACTAAACTTGTCAGTGTGACTTTCGTCCAAATGAAATAAAAACGGCGAACACATCTCTCACTCAACTTTTATCGGAAGCTTCCATGGGAGCCCCCTGCTGCTCTCTGAAGAAAAGTTGTGTGTCGAGGAAAATATCATGTAATTTTTTGTGACTGCTGCGTTCTTGAATTCCATTACTTCGTTTGAAATAGGCCCTTAAACATTAGAGTGTTATGTCTCACACAGCTACTTATTTTTGTCGGTTGCAGTAACATCGTTATTTCTCGTTCGGTGCAGTGTTACGTGCGTCAGGCTCAAAATTTTAGCAGATATCATCGCATGATCACTGTCCACGGTCATACGATTAAGATAGAGCATAACATCATGCAATGTTACCACCACCTACAAGCTTCATATATGAGGTGTGCAGCGTTGCCGCGCTCTTTTGTTCTTCACATTACGCATGTGTCATGTAGAGGTGTCGCTACGAAGTCTACACGCGAGCTGCGTCTCTGAAGTCAGACGATATCAGTGAATGATACCTGACTTAAGGTCGCTAACGCCCACCGCACGAAAAATGTAGCAAATTTTGTAACTGAATAGCAGCGCCAGCTCAGTGCGATATACCAGCTAGCAAATGGGAAAAAGGACTTTTTTGAAGGGCCTAAACTCCCGTTTTCCCAACTAAAGTTTCATGGAGGAAGTTCAATTAGAAGCCCTACATATGCCTAGTGATCGTTAGTGTGAGTAATAAAAGAAGCAGACACCACCACCTTTGTTTTGCCCTAAGTGCCACTTCAGTACCCTGAAGAACGATTGCTCCGGTCCTTGAGATATTGAGTTATGTATGTCTGTCGCAAAGCAAGATACTACTATCTGGTGTATGGCACCGTCGGATACCGCCCTTTGTAGACTGTGACTTTTTAGATGCGAAGTATCTCTTGCTCGGGGGTATGTCACGCGGCGTGGTAATCCGCATGCGGCGCAGTAGTCCGCACTCCCACTACGCATGCGCAACTCTCCTCCTTCCCTCTCTCCAACAGCTGCGCGTTACTCTCTCCACTTCTCTACCAGCACCTGCTTGCGCTTCTCCTGTGTTCTCGCTTCTGCTCTCGCGGCGCAAGCGCTACTCTCCTCCTCTAGTCTCCTCTCCTTCAAGTGGTAGAGCGCTGCGCGCGTTCAGTCCAGCGCTTGCCTCGGTTGGCTCCTCTGAAATGCGGGCTCGACATGCCGAAATTCTCTCCTGCAAGCGCCGCGATGAGGGCCAGCGCATGCGCGTCCCCTCTCCCTCTCTCTCCTCTCCTACGCTGCCTCTCTCTCGCGCGCCTGTCGACCGCGTTCCCCGCACGCCCTGTGAGAATTAAAGGCCAGGCTAGAGGGAAGACACGACGCGCGTAGTGTTCCTCTTCGCGTTCCATGACGCGAGGTCGGTAGCATGCCCAGCGAACGCCAACAGAACGCGATCGTGGAAGTGCTCCGGCTTCGCATCGCCTCATGGTCCCCTTTAGCGGAAGACGGTGTAATTTTTTTTTAAGGCGTTGCTGTACATCAATAGGAGATTTGTCCGTCTGTCCGTTGTGTGCAAAAACTCTTAGCGCAGGTATGTGCCACATAAATTGGGCAAATCCCACTACTCCCCAATGGTCCACTAGAAATGAAAAAGGAAACGCACGGGGCTGGACATCAACGTATGTGTCACACATATTGGGCAAAACCCACTGCACGATTGGTCCACCTAAAATGAAGAAGGGGACACGCGGGTGGCAAACCAATTAAGATCTTGCCCGAAGCGGCATGCCACGAAACCGATAATGCGGCAAAAAGATTCATGCTGCTCAAAGGCTCCTCACCGTAGTGCACGAAACGTCAAGCGTATGCGGTAAGCCATACGAGACGACGCATGTTGTGGAAAAAGGAGGCAGGGTGCTCAAATGGAAAGGAGAATACGCTAAATTCAAAAGGTACTTTCTGTAAAGACAGTTGCAAGGTGTGTGATTAGCTATGGCTCGAAATTGGCTCGAGTCGTATGCTAAACAGATTCGCTGGTCATTCACCATGACAGAGGGGAATGGCTCCTCAATTATTTTTCTTGTTCGTTCATGCCTTATGACCTCTGGTTTTTATATATACATTGCATATTTCCCGACTTAAACAAGCCTTCTGACATAGCACTTGATTGTGTCGATCGTATAACCGTGGAATAATTAACATCGAGTCTTATCGGCTAAATTTCTTGTGTTCTTGAAATGTGTCAGAAGTAATAACTCATATCTGTTCCTATGCTTATTATTTACGGACGGCTTCAACCTAGGCCACTATCAGTGTTAGTTTAAATCAAGGAAGTATCGGCGTCCGTTTTCCAAATTATCAGGCCGTGATTGTTTGATTGTGTAATACCCTTGTCACACGGGTAGTCTAACCACAGTTAAGTACGACGGCCGTTAAGTCTAACGGCTGTTGTACCTTGTCACACGACAACCCTAACCGCAGTTAATCCGCTAACGGCCGTTTTCGTAAACGGAGGTAGGCAACCCCTGTTAGCGCCGTAAACTGACAACATGGCTGCCTCCATGTCGGACGCGAGCAGCTCGGCTCCCAGCGAAATATCAAGCCAAAAGCGTGTCAACTGGACCGTTGCGACGATGGAGGCGTTGATACGCATTTGGGAAGATAAATTACCGGCTTTGAGGTACCAGTTTGTCCGTGCTGCAAAAATATCGTGTGCATTTCACGAGATTGATACACAGCAGCGTTCGTTCATTGAACAGGGCTTCACGCTATTTGATAGACGCGCATCAAAACACGCTGCTGACGCGTCCATAATCGAGCGTGAAGCCCTGTACAAGGCGGTGTAATAGCGGTGTTGCACGAACGCAGCCATGTATGAACTAAAAAACGCTTGGAAGCGCTGCAAACGTGTGACAACGCCTCTGTCTGGTTTACGGTAACTGTGGTTACGTCCGTTAACTGCAGTTGGGGATAACAGCGGTTAAGCTTACCCGTGTGACAAGGGTATAAGCTTCCGTGTCAGAGACTAACCGTCATGAACTTGCATTCATTCATTCATTCATTCATTCATTCATTCATTCATTCATTCATTCATTCATTCATTCATTCATTCATTCATTCATTCATTTAATGCAGAACTGCACTAGCAGGAAAACTTGAATTATTTGGTAATAGGGTGAAAATAACTCTGAGTACACGCGCTGTCGCTGACACACAAATATATACATCGAAAAAAAAACTGAAAGAGCTTAATACTATATGATTGAAATCCATCTTTATATGATCTTTCTGTTTTCTAAGAAGTTTCGGTTCTGTTTCTTAACTGTGGTATTTTTGTGTTTACCATAAAAAGCATGTATAGTCGAGATAAGGACACCATGTGTAGCTTATTCGGTGCTTCTCAGATTTTTCTTGTGTTATTGGTTATGCAAAAGTGTACTAAACATTTTCACTCAGTAATATTGACTATGCGGAACAGGCAATTGACGCGTCAGGCATCCACATAAAAATTCAGCACCTTGGACCGGAAATAAAGGTCGCGCAACTGGACACGGTCAATCTTGTGAATACTTGTGCAGGTAAGAGCACGCAACCTATGAGTAGATAACACTAGCAGCATGTTCAAAAAAGCGCCAAACACGCTCCACAGTTGACTCACTCTCATTCAGCATGACACAGATGTGTGACTTATCCCCGGTAGGATCCGCCTCCTGAGTAAACTTTTTGTGAAACTGAGTGTATTAAAAAGTACAAGCGAATGTTTGGTGGATCTGAGTATAAATGTATGCGTTCAGATACGTTTATGGTCAAGGCTTTATCGAGAATTTCGATTTCGGTTGGGTGCTACCAGAACTTGGGAGGTTCAGCATAAGTACCTGTCTGTTAGAGAGAAGGGGTGGTTTGTTTGTGCGAAACACTTTTTTGGGGGTGTTGGGTGGATCTGGGGTGTTGGGATCATCTGGGAGTGGGAGCGGAAGAGGGAGTATCATATATGAATATTTTAACAGCTGAGCTGTTTAAGCGGCCCGTAATCTGTCCAACGTGAACAAAATACCTCGGGCGGGGCCCACTACCGAGTACAGCAAGTGCGAGCGTTAAACAAAAACGAACACGTAAAAGAGAGAGAAGGAAAGACAGAAAAGAATTAAAAGAGGAAAATATAGAAAGAGAGAGAATGAAAGCGATAGACAGAGAAAAATAGAGATAATATCTGGTGTTTAATGTCCTAAAACCTCGATATGATTAGGGGAGACGCCGTGGTAGAGGGCTCCGGAAATTTCGACCACCTGGGGTTCTTTAACATGCACCGAAATCTAAGTACACGGTCTTCAAACACTTTCGCCTCCATCGAAAATGCAGCCGCCGCGATTCGATCCCGCGACCTTCGGGTCAGCAGTCGAGCGCCATAACCACTAGACCACAGTGGCGTGACAGAAAAGTAGAGAGCAATAAAGGGAATAAACACATAAAAATATAGAAAGAGAGAACATAGAGAGAGAAAGAGGTAGAAACAAACGCACACGAAAAAGAGATAGAAAACAGCAGCAAGAGAAAAAGAGAAAGAAACAAAGAGAGAGAGAGAGAGAAAGATATAGAGAGAAAAAAGAAGCGATAAATGGAGAGAGAGAAAGGAAAGAAAGAAAGTTAGAAAGAGCAAGAAAGAGAAAGAAATATATAAATAAAGAAAGAAACACATACAAAAAAGAGATATAAGAAACAGAGAGATAGAGAAAGAATGCGAAGAAGAAAGGAGAAAAATAAATTGTTGTTTAACAGAGTAGGCTGCCCTGCTCTGCACTTCCTTTAGGCTTGGCACCTCCAGTGCGAAGCTGCCATAATTCTTTATGGTTTGTTTATAATTTTAGTCAGAAAAACTCTCAAAGGCAAGAATTTATCTTCGGAATCATTAACGGTGAATGCGGCGAACATAGGTGGAAGTATATGTGATTTCTATGAATGAGAATGAGGATGTTTTCTCATCGCAACAACCCACAAGAAAGCCACTTATCTCTACCGCAGTGGTTTTTTAAACAAAAAAAGTGAATTGTAGTACCTTCGGTATTGTGTTGTGCGGTGCTAGATTGTAGCTGAACAGCAATCACTTTTTATTGTTTTTTTTTTACAATTTCTGAATATTGTAAAAGTGGGCTTGTCCTTCGCTTCTTTTCTGTGGGGTTATGAGCAGAATAGTTTAAAAAATACAGACTTTAACATGCGGTGTGCATAGTCAAAAAACATTGAAATGTGGCTAAAACTTTTTAATGTGCTGATGCAGCCGCTTTCATCTGTTAATACGCACTTAACTAATAACAGCTGCAAGTTAGGCAAATTCTTCTCCTTGCGTTGGGTCCCGCAGCTGCGTTCGGCGGTAACTTGCACTCGTAGTTTTCTTTTTAATCTTCTAACAACACGATTTCACTTGTGACCTGTTGAGGAATACACCTTTTGAACTAGCGTTGAACGAACTTCTTTTCTAATGTTACTGTGTCAACTACAGTAACAATCTTAATAGTCCGTTTTACTCTAAGGGTTCTACAATACCTTTGTTTTCATGTGTGAGTATCTTTCGTTCTGGAGTTCGATGACTTCAAGCATGCGAGAGTCTTCATAGAAGTGTATCACGTGCCGAGGGGATTGGACAATACCTGATCACTTAGTGATGTGACTCATGAAATATACTTATACACTTCTTAAGTAATAATTGTTTACTTTCGGCCGTCACTTGGGCTAGATACATCAAATAAACGCGGTGTGCAAGAAACTGGCTTTAGCTGCGCCGTTGCATTCTGCATATAGCCCGCGTCAGGTAACATTTTTTTTTCATGCTTAGGGTCAATGGACACAAAATATTTATTGCCGCTACTGTATTTTAAAATTGTCTTTCTTGAACCAATTACTTCTTCCTTTTGTCACCCATCCCCTGATATTCTTTCATCAGTATTTGTTTGTTCCCTCTTGCAGCTCTGAGAGCTTTAGCAGTTATTAATAACGGAAGTTCTCAGAGCTGCAAAGGATGAGCAAAAGAGAGCTTCAAACGACCTGTAAAAGAGAGCTGCGTCAAAACTAATCTCGATGGAGCATCAGATGCTCCGTCTCGATCAATCATTTTCCAGCAATATAATAAGCAAGTAAGTAAGCAACGGTGACTGGAACTTTAGTAAATCCAACGATTCATACTTGTAATTTTATGTATTTTCTGACGGGATGTCATTGGACACTCGGCTAGCGGTAAAAAAATTTAACCTGAAGGGTTGACCGTGGATAAACGGCTTTGAGTAATATTTCAGTCATACGTAATCTTTCGCCTTCCGCGAATGATAGACTGTACGTTAAACAACATTCCCATTCGCTTAACAGCCACGTCGGTGACCGGTCTACGTCCGTAATACCTTACGATGTACGAGGTACTAAATGAACCGTTCGATTTTACTATCTTCTCTGTTAATGTAGATATGTTTTTTTTATTCTTCAGCTGTTTGGTCTAGGCTGTTTTGAATTTGGGAATAATAAAAAATAATTAACTTATTAGTTCATTGATTATGATTGATTGATTGATTGATTGATTGATTGATTGATTGATTGATTGATTGATTGATTGATTGATTGATTGATTGATTGATTGATTGATTGATTGATTGATTGATTGATTGATTGATTGACAATGCGAAATGTAGAAACTTCAGACGGCCAAATATGCGCCCTTATCCGTACCCTGCACACGACAGTCAGCTTGTGGAAAACTACTCGGGCTTAAAGGGGCCCTGCAATACTTTTTCAGCCTGGTCAGAAAAGGCTGCCGATCGGTAGTCGAGGCACCCTAGAACACGCGAGCCAAACATTATAGCGCCGCCCGTGGCCTGGGTTTTACAATAAATTCTCAAAATCAGCTAAAAATCACTTATTCTCCTCTCCACAAATGATGCTATTGACTCACTATCACTGCGGCACTGGCTCAAGTTCCACGCCATTGGCTGATTTGATCATGGCGCGCTTGGTAGTTACTGAGGGCGCCGCGGAAGGCCGTCACTAGCCCCCGTGCGCACGCGATTGCACTGAAGGTACTCAGCGAGTTCGAAGAACAAAAAAAAAAGAAAAAGTGCTCAAGGTCACAAAGTGCGCGTGACGTACCTTCTTCCCCCGTGCCACTCCTCCGTGCTTAGCTTCCAGCGCTTTCGTGGGGACGAGAGAAGAGAGAAAGCAGTTACACCGTGCGACAAATCTGTAATTCCACTCGTACTGGGCGGATTCTAAAAATGTTTGCGGTGGTCAATTCGTGAGGAAATAAGCTCATTTAGTGAAGCCATTCTATGGCTGCTTGGAAAAGCGTTGCAGGGCCCCTTTAAGTTGTATTTGACAATTACTGCTATTACTACAAGTGACACGGTGTTTTACTCGAAAGTTGCAATCGGAATGTTGATCTATGGCTTCGTTTGCGAGTGCCATGTTAGTATGCCTTGTATCATACATCACATCACATCACATCACATCACTTTATTTCCTTAAAGAACCCTCAAGGGGGTATTACATAAGGGGTGGGTTTACAGTACAGCCAGGTGAAATTCATTCGGAAAGAAAATTGGTTACATACAAGTGAGCCCTGCTTTTAAAATCAAGTACGGGACCTTTATCTTGAGAAGAGTGGCGAAATGTGAACGTGATAGCGTTAAAGAGCTCGTTTCGCAGAAATTCCGGTGTCGGCGTCGGCGTCATTGGTTGCGAGTGAAAAATTGTCATCTTGTCCGTGACCGAAAATTCGAGAAAGATGCAAATTAAATAAATGATAAAAACCTTCGGTTCTAGTGAGAATTGAACCCAGGCAGTCTGCGTGGCAAGCAGGTGTTCTACCACAGAGCCATGCCATTGCTTGAAACTTCTTCGGAAAAAAACGCACTATATGAATGTCATGTAGTAGAAGGAGTCTCCCTAACGCATGTAATATTGCGTGGCAGAAGCGTAGAATCGCGCCAGGCGTCAAAACATGTGAATTGCGCAACGAGTGGGTGTTTTTAAGGCCTACCTATTACAAAGCGCTCAGACGTGCTTAATCATCATCAGATACAAAAGCATCAACAAAAAGCAGCTGCGTAAGTTTGCGTGTTGCCTTACGGACGCGTAGTGGGCCCTTCGCTGATTCGCAAAACGAAGAATTATGGCGAAGACGACACTTAACAAGTGTACTTGCAGCGGGCATTCTAGGATAGTTTGAAACGGCCATTGTTACGGGCACAATCGTTTTTTTTTCTTACGGCACGGTTGAGGCATGCACCGAGAACTGAAGCTAGGCTAGCATTTTAGAGGGCGGTGCGCACGGGGCCCGATTACGCTATCGCGTTCTACTCTTGAAGGTGAAGCTCAAGCGTCCTCCAAGTTTTAAAGACGATAGTCTTTCTTGGGGAACTTAAACGCAGAAATTTTGGTCTGTCTTTCTGTCTGTCTGTCTTTCTGTTTGTCGGCACGTCACTCGATTCAGCCACCCGGCCAAAGTTGAACCACTTGCCCAAGGGCCAGCCACCTTGAACGGCTGACTAGGTTCATACTTGTGTACATTGTTGATCAAAAAGCAAACATTACGCATATCTGAGGCGTAACATCACTAGGTAAGTATTAGGTGGTGTGTGCCTTTAATAGAAAATACATAGATACGTAATTCTAGAGACACTAGTTTCTTAAGCTGCGCTGAAAATGCGACTGCGCTGAAACTTACCTTACCTCATTGTTGTGTTTAGGTTTCGGTTCAGTATTGCACTGTACGAATGCCATGGGGCGCCGCCCTGTCATACCTGTTTTAACCAGGGGACGTGTAAATAAAAGAGTGTGTGGAGAGTACTCGTTGAGTGCGGACGTTTCTTCTGCTTCGGCGCTTCGCGCCAAACCGCGTGTTCGGGCTGGCTGGCGTCCCCGCCGGTCGCGTTGGTCACCGCCGGTCTTCGCCTCCTGCTGCGCCGGGACTACCAGCCCGCAACACAGCACACATGTTTCCCGACGTATTGCCAGATGGCGTCCATATCTCACGCAGCGCCTCTTCTATCGTCTTTAGACGACATTTGCAGCGAAGCACGCAGATACGCGGCCAATTTTTTATATTGATAATCAATGACATGTCAAGAATGCCTACTTTTTCTCGCCTACATTCCTTATTTTTCATTCGTGATTAAGCGTACTTCGTCGTTCCCAGTGTCCTTATTGTCATGATTTACTGGTACCATACCCCTTTACTTCAGGAACTTAACGCGCATGTCTTCGGGTATGTCTGTCACAATTTTACGCTTCATCGTAACAAGAAGCGACGTAAAAGCTGCCTGCCTATGAAAATTATGATAGTCTTCAAACGCGCTATATCCTTAGTAGCCTTGTACTATAGATGTCGGTTGTTCGTAAGCAATGTTGATTCCTTGCATTAACCGATTTTTTCCAAAGGTGCTAGCAGCATTCATTGATGGTGTGCAAGGCTCGCCCTGTGACGCTATGCTAGGTGTTGCTTTCGGCCCAACTGTCATGCTCCACAATAAACAGTGACAATTGTTCGAGAAAAAAATAGAAAAAATTGAATCGCAGTCCCGTATCAATGGGGATGTGCCTTCTTTTGGCACTGCTTTAATGTGGTAACCACTCTTTCAATTTCGCGTATTCAATGATATCCATGACAGAAAAGCGAAACGGTGATGCGGAGACTCGCTGGAGACAGCCACCTGTCCCGAAAATATATAAATGTGATAGCGCTAAAGAGCTCGTTTCGCAGAAATTCCGTGGTTGGCGTTGGCGTCGGTTGCTGTCAGCGAAAAATCAGCGCTCTCCGTGAGCGAAACTTCGAGAGAGGTGGAAATAAATAAGTAAACAGATAAAGAATCCACGGCTTGAGTGAGAATCAAACCCAGGCCTTCTGCGTCTCAAGCAGGCGCTCTACCGTAGAGCCGTCCCAGTGCTTGACACAGTGTAGAAAAAGATCTATACGAGTGTCATTTAGTGCGAGCACTCTAACGCATGTAACATTGCGTGACAGTAGGGTAGAATTGTACCACCCGTACAAAAATGTATGTAGACAGCCTATGGACTGTCTAAGAAGGGTTTAGACAGTCTATACACTGTCTAAACACACTTTTGTAAGGGCAGGCGTCAAAACATGCGAATTACGCAACGTGTGGGTAGATTAAAGATTCATGCATTACAACGCGCTGAGGTATAATTAATGATCATTATCAAAAATGGCACCAGCAATTTGCGCACGTGCAGGTGTTGCCTTACGCGTAGTGCGTGCTTCGCCAATTTGCAAAATGAAGAATTATGACGTAGTGGCCACTAGGCAATTGCACTTGCAGTGGACACTCCAGGATATTTTGAAACAGCCAATATTGCGCGCACTGACTTTCCTTTCCTTGCGGCACGGCGGATGTGCCCACCGAGAAGCGAAGACCTGCAGGCGGGCAGTCGAGATGCCTGGGCCCGACTATTGCTTTCTATTGCGTTCTACTCTTGAAGTCGAAGCTCAAGCGTCCTCAAAGTTTTTACTTCCCGAGATACTTTGGAACAGCCTTGTTTTGAAAAGCAGACGGAGATCCCTTGAGAAACAATTCTACACTTGCCAATGAGGGAACTGAGCAGCAATCACAATCAAATCGCCACATCCTCAATCTATACACTGTTTCTTAGAATACAAATTGAGAAGTCCAAAACACAAACCTGTTGTTGGTTCAGTAGCACTAGTTCAGTGCTGATTTACTTCGCGTAAAGTGTCATTGTATGCAGCATTCTAGTATATTTGTTTATTTCCGTTCAACAAAGGCGGGACGATGAATTTCCCTGTATTCGCTGAGGAGGTGTGGCTCTTATTCGTTAGGCCCGCTCAGTCGTATATGTCCTAGGAAACACCTGCAAAACAAATTGCCACGAGTTATTTATCAAGGTCATGCTACACTGTTCTGGTGCTACTCTCACAATGCAGTTATCAAGAAAATTGTTACAGTTCAACGCTGAGCTTGCGACTGCGTTCTTTTATTTTATAAAAATGGTGGTCGGCAGCTCTGCACGGAAGAGTTGTATGAAACTTGGTGTTCACACCTTCTAGTATGAATATATAGTTGTGACTTAACGTATAGTAACGTCAAAGTCAGGCTGCGGTGCAAATCTATAAAATGCATCAATGGTACCATTCTTCTTTTCCATGCCACGAAGTACACATTGATTGTCCAAATAAACCATTTGTAACGATTGGGTAAAGTATCGGTGCAAACAAAATCAAATGTCTATTTTATTTTTAGGGGTGAGAGGAGGGAGGGGCTGTGGGAGAAAAGAGCGGCCACAAAAAGAAAAATTGCCGAGGTGGCTGCCACCTACTGGACAGCAGCGGACAGGGTACATTGAACAGTGGAAATCCGAATGTTAATGTAAGTGGAACATGTTGTGCACAATATAAGAAAAGAAGATTTTTCATTGAAACATTTCCTCATATAAACAAAGCAAAACCGGCAATTACGAAGAAACGGACTCGCTGGCAAATGTTACCGCTTGCGACAGTCATCGCAAAACACCCGCTTCCGGCATTTGACACGCCCGGCTCTCAGTAGCATTCGTTGATCAGCGAAGCGAGGATATAGGGCAGTCGTATTACATCGTGAGAGTATAAGGAGTGTTCTGCCAGCACTACATTATCTAGGCCTACTACATCGTTGGCTTTTTTTTTTCGCTTGAGGATTGGCCGACAAAAATACCCTTAAAATATATAACTTCCTAGCATGTCTATACATTCACCTATTAGCAAGCAAAACCTTTCGGCCCCTAAAAAAAGCATCAGTAGAATGATGGGAGAATTATCAATTCCAAGAGTGTAATCAACAGTAAAATGCTGAAGAAAATTACAACACTGAATGGTAAAGAACCTGCTAAAATACTATACGAGGTAATGAATTTAAAAATCTTATTATATTGAGTTATGTGTTCATTAGATAAGAAAACCGCAGTACACAAAAAGAGAAAAGCGTATTTTTCTCATTGTATTCCCAACTTTTGTGAAAAGCACTGCATGGCATAGCGGCTACTTTTCAGAGCTAAAACACAATTTATTTGGCTGAGGAGTATCGTTGTATGATTTCTTATCTACTACGTAAAAGTTGTTTCTGGCATAGCGCTTGTGTCGCCTATGTGGCAGTGAATAAAAATGTTGCATCCACTCACATATTTTGGTGGGGTAGCATGGTTTCCGCACACAACTGTTCCGTTGCGACACACAACGGCTTCCGATGGGACATACGCTCCCCTGAAATGCAACGTAAGAATAACCACAGCATTTTTTATCATCATCACCAGCAGTAACACCTTTTTGAAACCCCCTTGCATGAGGCAACGGTAAATCTGCTCCCATAATTTTTAAATTTCGACTGTCACCACCCCAGCCACCAATAAAGTACTGAATATGTTCTGATATTATTCTTCTGGCGCCATATCAAACGTTTTTACCAACGTGAAAGATTTCCACAATTTTGTTTATTGTTCTTTTCTAGAATACCGACAATGTATCCTGAGGATCTGTACTGACCTCTTCTATTTCTCTTAATTTTTATTATTACTTTGTACGTTCGTATGCCTTATTGCGTCCTAATTAGGTCAGGCCACACAACTTAAGATAACATTATTCCATTTATATCTTCAAATGTAAGAGTCATTTAGAAATATTATAACAATTATTTATTTAATTTCAATACTTTCCTAGTTCTCACGAGCAAGCTGTCCACGCCAAAGCATAAACACGCTTACTTCTAAGCTGCTACAATTGATATTGCGGCTACTTTGAAGTGTCATCTTTAAAGCGAAGCATCTACGAAAGCACAAAGCTTTTAAAGGAATAGCCTCGAATGCATCATTAAACGCGCGAAAATTGACCATCGGCGGTGGCGGCGTCAACAAGACTGATGCAAAAAGTCACGTGATCAGAGATTTTGTCATGATGACGTCATTACGACATCATCACACGACATCGTCCCTTCGACAAAGGTGAGCCAATACAGGAGGCAGTGCAAAACTACGCGAGTTGCAGAAAACTCGCAACGCCTCCGATCCCGGAGGCAGTGCGAAATCATGATATGTGCAGAGAGCTTTCGCGGGAGGATGGGATGAATAATACAATCGACGGAGAAGTAAAAAAAATAAGAAAAGGCGAAAAAGGAGGAGGTGGTTTCGTCTTCGAGTCGTCTTAGCCAAATGCATAAAGGACCGTATGATCTCTCCGCATCGTGGCTGGCCACTATCTTACTGCGATCAAAAAGCGTGTGTCTCTCTACATCACGTTGTGTGGCCGTTGCTTTAGTACAGTTCAATACACTTTGTCTGGTAACATTTCGATGGAATCTATTTGTTTGTTTGTTTGTTTGTTTTTTACAACAAATTTTAACTGCCTCATGCATCAGCACATTTTCATGATGCTCTGAGATGAAAGGTCCGTTTTTTTGCATGTTTAGCATAGAAAACGTAGATGCTGACAAGCCCTGCAGGGCACGCGACATACAGGCAGACGTTGAGTCGATTAAGAAAGAAACAAGGCTCGGAAATTTGTTCGGAGTTTTCCAGCTCGCAACCAAATGAGAGACATGCCGCTGTATTTCTAGATCTTTATAATAAAAAAAAAACACCTGGACTTAAACTGCTGCGACCCCTAAATGAACCTGTTTACACAGCACGCGTTATAATCTACTCGTACTGTCAATCCTGTTACAATACTGAAATACCAAGAGTTAAACAAAATGCAGCAGTAACATGTGTGCGCGCACTACCTCTTGCTTGTAAATCTGGCAAAGCGGCAGCATTTATTTTTCGCAAGCGTAGGAAACCTTTACACTTTTGTTCACTTGAGATTGTGGATAAAAGGTAGTCTAAATCGCGGTTCGTTGGAATGGTTTTCTTAAATGTGAGGTAGGGGTGGGGGGCGCCTTTGTGTGGCACATTTCTGCATTCTGTCCTGCCTTATTGCCGCTCCTTGAGGAGGGGCACAAGTTTAGGACATGTTAACAAATGACCGAGAGAGAGAGACAAAGTGAATGTGACAGCGTTCGAAGTGTACTTTCCGCACATTTTCGGTCGTCAGGGACGGCCCCTTGGCTAGATTGAAACCAGTTTTGTGTGTGACCAGAAGCAAGCACTAGATACAGAGTGACGACAGAATAGAGAACGGCATAGCGAGAAACTAGAATGGGAAATCCAGTTTCTATTGTAAAATTAGGAAACATAGTAAGAGAAATTAGAACCACACGAAAGTTGGGGAAGTGCACACACGCACGCGAACTACGGCAGTAGGTTATGATGCCCACCGGCTATACCGTGTTTCATATAGTGAGTCACTTGCCAAGAAAATAATCAATTCTGGATCAAGCCCCGTCCTTAAGCAGAAGAAAAAATATCGAAATAATGTAGCACGTGAGCGAATATTACTATATTGCCATGTTTCGTTCGGGTCACAGGCAGTAGAAGTGGTAAAGTATAATACCGTAAAACATTTATGCAGTAAAGTAGTGGTCAATGTAATAAATACATTCGAGTTTTCAGAGGAATTTTCAGTGCTGAAGTTATGATTGTGTGCTGGTGTAAATACTTTAGCCGGGGTGCAACATGGTGAGTTTGAAAGCCGCTTCCAAGTTATTTCTTCTGTGTCTAGTCGTAATAAATTAGGCCTCTGTCTGGCACCAGTGTGCAATAACCTCATCTTCTAGTTACCTTTTGCGCCGGGAAACTTCTGTGGAAAAGACCAAGCTTTATCCAACGAGGGAGTATTTAATAGAAGATGCACAAGAGAGTGTAGACAGTTATGACCTGTACCTCGTCACATTCACAATACCACGTACTTTTTCGATTCAATGCATTTTTTACTTACAATTCCTTTTCTGTGAAGGGCACTCGATAGTATATCTGTAGGTGCCCTTTCCTTTGCAATGCTTGAAAACCTTGAGGGCACGATAAATAAATAAATAAATAAATAAATAAATAATAAATAAATAAATAAATAAATAAATAAATAAATTCAGGCTCTAAGCACGCAGGCCATTTCTTCATACCGAGGTGATTGGCGAGTCTAATTGGCACAAACAGTTTAAACAACCTCGTAAATGAATTAAAGTGAGTTATAAATTAATACACGCCTCATTAACGTCAATTAAATTTTTCGTTCATGTACCTGGGATGTGGTAGGCCCTCATAGGAAGAACAGAAAAATTGGGGTTAGCACGAGAGTGCATGCTACGCTTAGCACGCAGCCCTGATTCTCGAAGCAACAAAATTGGCGAACGAGCAATCGAACAATGCTAGTGCCAGAATATGCGCGAATGGTTCTGGCTATTCTTGAACGAAAGGTTAATAGACCAAGGTCTCGTTTCCTTTGACACAACTCAATGAAACCAACAGACAATGAGGTCATGGAAGGCGTAGGGGACATTATTTGCAATCTTTCATTTGTAGTGTAGTAATTATAATACAAGTGTAAAGAAATAAAAGTGCACGAAAGCAATGCTAGCAGTTTCCACTAAGTCACGTAAAGCTTGGCACAGCGAAGCACGAACCCGTCGCCGCTCGTACTCCCCGTCGACCGACACGTGTAGCTTCGAGATGCGCGGCTTCCTCCTCGGAAGTACGCACTTTCTTAGGACGCGCCATGACTCTCCGGACACGATCAGGCGCAATCAAGCTATGCAATATAGAGCGGGGGATATGCACTATACACGATTTTATTTTCGATTCATGGGCGGTGCCACCTTGGGCTGATAAATGAATGTTTTGCCGGTTTTCTAGGTCGTCATATGAAATCATCATAGTCATGAAACGTCCAACCGTTTTCGTGCATGTGAGTTCACCGTAGCATTCTCTGTTTGTTTGATACGGATAAAAAACTGAAACGTTATCAGCCCAAGATGGCGGCACATGAAGGCGTCCACAAAATGGTCTATAGATGTTGCGCGCGATGTCTGCGTCAGTGGGCGCGGCTTAGCTACTGTGCATGCGCGGCTTGGCCAGGTGGTGCGGTGTCTGTCGCTAGACGACGCGACGCTTGATTCCTCTTTCTTTTTCATCTTTTTTTTTCTCTCTGCTTCTTTCTCCTTTATTGATGTTCTTTCTTTTTCTTCCTGCATTTCGTTCTAGATATTTCTCGCTTTCTAATTCTTTCTGTGCTACGCTTTACCCACTCCCCTCCTTCTTTCTTTCCTCTTCACCAACATCACATCAATCCTCCTCTGGCTCACCTCCCTTACCCACCCCCTTGCCACACTATGCTGTACAAGGCTATGCTGTGCGCTACAAGCGTGCCTGGATAGCCGAGTGGTTAGGACGCTCGACTTCGGATCGGGGGTACGCGGGTTTGAATCCCGCCTCGTGAAGAACTTTCTTTCGGCCAGAATTTTTCTCTTTCGCTTTCCTTATGTCTCTCTGTCTCTCTATTTCTTTCTCTTTCTCTCTCTGTACTCGTTCCCTCACCCATCAGGGTGATTACAGGCCACGCCGTAGAGGTGAGTAGTGGGACTCGCCCAAATTCTGTAGCACATACACGTTCATTATGATGATAGTTTTCGTGCACGGCCACACATTTTACGCCGAGCCATAATAGCTTGGCTCTTCAAACACCATGCAGCCGATAGGGACCATACTTGCAACCTTCGGATAACGCGTCTTGCACGCTACCAGTTGTGCTACAGCGACGGTCGTTCTCCTGTTCACTTTATTGGGTATTTCTGTGCATGTAAACATGGGAGTGCTAGCCAACGCCGCTTGTAGCCATATAACCTCGTATCCTCACAACAGGTCCTCTGGTGTTTCTACATGCTGTCCTAACTGCGCTGACTGTGGCGCACTGTAGTCGTGTTCATGTATTGCCACTTCTGAGCAGCTCATCACTTACTCCGCAAAGTGTCGGGCTGGTTCCTCCCGGCAAGCCTCCCGGGTAGACGTCCCGACTTGGCAGTCCTGCCGGCCTTCTACCGGGATAGCTTCCCGATGCGGATTGTGGAAACCTTTCAGGGCCTCGGTCTCGATATCCACCTGGATAGCCACCGACTGACTCTCTTTCGAGGCCACTGCCAAACTCTCTTTCTAGACCACCTCCACGATCCAATCCACGTGGCCGCTCCTCATAGAAGTCTCGAGGTGCGCGGAGGACGCCACCATCGTACGGCTGGGCGCAGGCTGCGAGCACTAAGGAAAAGACAGGCAAGCCATCTGGCTCAGGTAATTTCACATAAAAGTTTTGCAGTGTTTCAGTAACGCCGTAGGAGTCAGAACAGGATATATTTTGTAAGATGTTTCGTCTTTTCGGCATATAAACCTGTAATCCTTGTTACCGAGAAAATTATTCTGTGGATCCGGCGGATGCCGCGCTTTATGCGAGCAAGTACAAAGACGGCGAAAAATGAGAAACAGAAAGAGTCGTCCTAAAACGAGTTTTATGGTTCCTTCTGCGACACCCGAAGAAGAAGGCCTCCAGAAGAGTCAATGACGCCTGAACGCGAGATGAAAGAGTTTTTTTTTTTCAAAGCGTCGCACCTGTTCGATTTAAATCTAAGAGCTAGCAAGGAGAATTGTGGCACCCGCAACTGTCCAGTATATATGACACTGACCAAGGCTTTAACACTTCCATCCGCTACATCACAGAGCACGACAGATTGTGCCATTTTCAATCTTCGTGCGACAGTAAAGTTAACGTTACACGCGAGATTTGTAAAGCATTAATCACTGTGTTTAATTTTGTGCGCTAACAGGACACTGCGAGATGTTCCCTCTGTAAAATAAATAAGAAACATTAAATGAGGAAGTCGTTGTTCGTGAGCCTAACCTAGCGCGTTTATAGCAATAAATAGAGATTAGCTGTATCTGTAGTTCCGCCGATCATGTGGATCCTGGGCCTGAGGCTTAATAAAAGCAAACCAAGGTGGTAATCCGGGCACATTGGTAGTCCATTTTAGAGGGCCTCTCACCAGCATCTCAAAATAAAAAAAAAAACAAGCACAATATTCTCTCCTGACGTCTCTCGTCTTTCTGGCGCACTTCGTACCTCAGAACAGTTATTCCCGAGACGTCTATATAGAACACACTCCTGAATGGTCCATATACGCGAAATATCAGACGTGAATTGTCTCCTGCGCTACTTTACCATGCAACCGCGCATCCGTTCTTCCTTGCCTCGCATGAATATTGTCACGTGGTCGTGACGTCGACGAAGGCAGCAGTCGGCGTTTGCAGGATGAAACTGTTTATTTGGCCGAACTTGAGCCAGAAAATGAGAACTAGAACTACAGCAATACACGCTGTACAATGATAGCGGCGATCAGGGGGAACTGACTAGCGGTGAAGCGCGTCGGCATTTAAACATGTGCCGTCGAATATTCCAGCGTTATCGCTGGCTGTCGTGCAAATTCTAGAATAAGCTCGAGTGTGCGCCTCTTCCGCGCAATCTTAACAAAACGATCTACAATGGTCGCGAAGGTTCTCGAACAATGAAGCGCGGTTCGCGCTGAGCGTTGCTGACAGTCTGTGGCCGAAAATCGAATACACCAAAAGTGATAAAGAAAGGCACATGGCAGTGCCCCCCTCTGAAAAAGCATCGTCCCGATGCTTAAAACAGAACAGTCTAATGCATGCAACAATAAATAACAAGAATAAAGCAACAAAGTACAATAGACAATAAGAAAAAGAAAGCACAATAATAAAGCAAAATGACAGTCCTCAGATTCGCTCACGCGCGTAATATGGTTTGAGGCGCACGACATGGACGACTTCAGGTCGTGCACGGCGCCGTTGAGAGTTAGTAATGCCGTCAGGGACAACCTTTTAGTCGAGTGCGCCGAGGCGTCGAAGTACCCTGTACGGTCCGAAGTATCGTCGAAGAAGCTTCTCACTGAGTCCCCGTCGGCGTATTGGCGTCCATACCCATACACGGTCACCGGGTTGGTATTCTATGTGGCCTCGTCGAAGGTTGTAGCAGCGGGTGTCAGTCATCTGCTGGTTCTTGATCCGTAGGCGGGCGAGCTGTCGTGCTTCTTCGGCGCGCTGTAAGTAAGCGGCGGCGTCGAGATTTTCTTCGTCGGTGACGTTGGGTAGCATGGCATCGAGCGTCGTTGCCGGGCTTCTTCCGTAGACCAACTTGTATGGCGTCATCTGCGTCGTTTCTTGGACGGCCGTGTTGTAAGCGAAGGTCACGTACGGAAGGACGGCGTCCCACGTCTTGTGCTCAACGTCTACGTACATGGCCAGCATGTCGGCGATGGTCTTATTTAGGCGCTCGGTGAGGCCATTGGTCTGAGGGTGGTAGGCAGTGGTCCGGCGGTGGCTTGTCTGGCTGTGCCTCAAGATCGCCTTAGTTCCGCAGTAAACGCCGTACCTCTGTCGGTGATCAGGACCTCTGGGGCGCCATGACGCAGAACGATGTCTTCAACGAAGAACTTCGCTACCTCGGCGGCACTGCCTCTAGGTAAGGCGCTTGTTTCGGCGTAACGGGTCAGGTAGTCGGTAGCTACGATGATCCACTTATTACCACTAGTCGACGTTGGGAATGGTCCCAGGAGGTCCATCCCGATCTGCTGGAACGGTCGCCGAGGTGGCTCGATCGGCTGAAGAAAGCCCGC
Organism: Rhipicephalus sanguineus; assembly: GCF_013339695.2. Lineage (NCBI taxonomy): Eukaryota > Metazoa > Arthropoda > Arachnida > Ixodida > Ixodidae > Rhipicephalus > Rhipicephalus sanguineus. The sequence continues at coordinate 108,263,680 of NC_051181.1, forward strand.
TAGTCTTGTTGGCGGTGTCTTGCGTCGCTGACAGTCTCGGCATGTCCTTACGTAGCGAGTGACGTCGGCGGCAAGGCGCGGCGAGTAGTACTTTTCCTGTATTCTTGCCAGCGTTCGGGAAACACCGAGGTGTCCTGCTGTCGGGTCGTCGTGCAGGGCCTGGAGGACTTCTGGCCGTAATCCTGAAGGCACCACGAGAAGGTACTTGGCTCGATTCGGTGAGAAGTTCTTTCGGAGAACGCCGTTGCCTAAGACAAACGACGCCAGTGCTCGCTTGAACACTTTCGGAACGACGGCGTTCTTGCCCTCGAGGTATTCCATAAGGCCTCTGAGTTCCGGGTCGGATCGCTGTTGTTCAGCGAAGTCGTCGGCACTTATGGTTCCCAAGAAGTAGTCATCGTCCTGGTCGTCTTGCGGCGGCGGTTCCACGGGGGCACGAGACAGGCCGTAGGCGTCAGAGTGTTTTCTTCCTGACTTGTAAACGACGGTAATGTCGAATGTCGCACGATGGAGCTTGAAGTCTCAAGCTCCATCGTGCGAGACGACCTGAAGGGTCCTTCAAGTTAGCTAGCCAACACAGGGCGTGGTGGTCGATCACAACTTTGAAGGGCCTGCCGTAAAGGTAGGGGCGAAACTTTGTTGTAGCCCAAATTATGGCAAGGCACTCCTTTTCTGTCGTAGAATAGTTTGCTTCCGCCTTTGATATCGACCGGCTAGCATAGCTGATTACCCTTTCCACTCCGTCAATCCTCTGCACAAGAACGGCGCCGAGTCCTACATTGCTTGCGTCGGTGTGCACTTCCGTTTGGGCGTATTCGTCGAAATGCGCGAGTAACGGAGGCGTCTCCAGGCGTCGTTTTAGTTCTTCAAATGCTTCCCGCTGCGGCGTTTCCCACTTGAACTCGACGTCGGTCCTGGTAAGGTTAGTAAGTGGCTCGGCGATGCGGGCAAAGTTTTTGACGAACCGCCTGTAATAGGCGCACAGGCCGAGAAATCGACGCACGGCCTTCTTGTTGGTAGGCGGCGGGAATGTAGCGATGGCGACTGTCTTCTGGGGGTCAGGGCGTACTCCGGACTTGCTTATCACGTGTCCCAAGAACAAAAGTTCCTCGTACGCAAAGCGACACTTTTCTGGCTTCAGGGTGAGTCCGGAGCTCTTTATTGCTTGAAGTACAGCTTCAAGCCGCCGTAGGTGTTCGTCGAAGTTTGAGGCAAACACAACTACGTCGTCCAAGTACACGAGGCAAGTCTGCCACTTGAAGCCAGCCAGCACTGTATCCATGACACGTTGGAAAGTTGCGGGTGCCGAGCAAAGACCAAAGGGCATGACCTTGAACTCGAACAGGCCGTCTGGTGTTATGAAGGCAGTCTTTTCTCGGTCTCTCTCGTCTACTTCGATTTGCCAGTAGCCGGTCTTGAGGTCCATCGACGAAAAGTACTTGGCGTTATGGAGTCGATCTTGGGCGTCGTCTATCCGTGGGAGAGGGTACACGTCCTTCTTCGTGACCTTGTTCAGGCGACGATATTCGACGCAAAAACGAAGGGTTCCAACCTTCTTCCTCACTAACACCACAGGTGACGCCCACGGACTCTTGGACGGCTGGATGATGTCGTCGCGTAGCATTTCGTCGACCTGTTTCTTGATGGCCTCGCGTTCTCGCGTCGAAACTCGGTACGGGCTTTGACGGATTGGTCGGGCACTTTCTTCTGTTATGATGCGATGTTTCGCGACTGGGGTCTCTCGAATTCTTGACGACGACGAGAAGCAGTCCTTGAATTGTAGGAGCAGCGCTTTTAGCTGGTCTTGCTTGTGTTTCGGGAGGCTCGGGTTGACGTCGAAATCGGGTTGGTTTCGTCGATCTGTCGAAGCAGGTTCAGTAGCATCGAAGAGGGCGAAAGAACTGCTGGCGTCCACGAATTCGTGGATATAGGCGACCGTCGTACCAATGTTGAGGTGCCTATATTCGTGGCTGAAGTTTGTCAGCACTACCTTAGCTTTGCCATCACGCAGCTCGGCTATGCCTCTTGCGACGCAAATCTGACGGTTCAGAAGTAGGTGCTGATCGCCCTCGATGACACCTTCAAGGTCTGCGGGTTCTTGAGTTCCGACGGAAATGATGATGCTGGTGACGTGCTCTTCTATCACATTCAACACGGGGTTTCCTGGCGTCGTGTGTGGCAGCAGCGCTTTTTCTGAGGTTAGTGTTATTGACTCAGATCTCAGATCGATGACGGCGCCGTGGTGGCTTAGGAAGTCCATCCCAAGTATCACATCCCTGGAGCAATGCTGTAGGATTACAAAGCTCGCAGGATAAGTCCGGTTATTGATGGTGACTCTTGCGGTGCAGACTCCAGCCGGAGTTATTAGATGGCCCCCAGCGGTCCGGATTTCGGGCCCTTGCCAAGCGGTCCTAACTTTCTTCAATCTTTTGGCGAATGGTCCACTGTCGACGGAATAGTCGGCTCCAGTGTCGACGAGAGCGGTGACGTTGTGGCCGTCCAATAGTACGTCGAGGTCGCTAATCCGTCGTCTTGCGTTGCGGTTAAATCGCGGCGTCGTGTCACGGCTAGGTCGGCTTGTCCCGCTGCTTGTACGTCGCGTCGACAGGTCTTCTTCAGGGACCGAGGTTTCGTCGTCAGGGCTTCGTCTGCTTCGCGTCGTGTTCGGCAGGTCTCGTCGCGTAGTCGTCGTCAGCGGCCGCGGAGGATCTTCGGCATTTCGTCGTACAGCAACCGCACCTCCATCGGTTGCTGCCCTTAGTTTCCCGGATACGGGCTAGGCGACCGGCCCCGGTTTGGGCCAGTGTGCTGCCGATGGTGCGGTGACATGTAGCGGCCGGGCGACGGCGAGCGGGAAGGTCGTCGTTCTTGCCACTGTGTTCCGGTCAGGTAGTCGTCGATGTCGCGAGGCCGTTCGCCTGGCTGCGGGCGCGGCGCGTTGACGGCGAATCCGCGTAGCCCCATCTGTCGGTACTGGCAGCGGCGGTATGTGTGGCCGGCCTCCCCGCAGTGGTAGCAGAGCGGGCGGTTGTCAGGGGCGCGCCAAACGTCGGTCTTTCGGGGGGTGTAGCTTTGGCCTGCGGGCGGGCGGGATGGCGTCGGAGGTGGCGGCGGTGTCTGGCGACGGAACTGCGATGGCGCGGGGCGTTGGTGATAGCCCGAGTGGCGACAGCATGGCGTGCAACGGCAGCATAGCTCATGGCTTCCGGCGCAGGTGGCGGCGGTGCAGCAACTCCCAGCGAATGCTGAATTTCCTCGCGAACGACGTTGGCTATGGAATGCACTTGGGGTTGCGATGCAGGAAACATCTTTCGGAGCTCTTCGCGCACGACCGCCCTTATCGTCTCACGCAAGTCGTCGGAGCCCAGCGCATGTGCTTCCCCGTAGTTCGTCGTCGGCATACGGCGGTTGTATTGCCTCGTACGCATTTCTAGGGCCTTTTTAATCGTTGTGGCCTCCGAACTGAACTCCGCGACTGTCTTGGGCGGGTTGCGTGCAAGTCCGGCAAAGAGCTCTTGCTTCACTCCCCGTATCAGGAAACGAAGCTTTTCTTCTTCGGACATAGCCGGGTCTGCGTGCCGGAACAGTCGGGTCATTTCTTCAGTGTACATCCCGATGCTTTCATTCGGGAGCTGTACACGGGTCTCCAACAGCGTTTCGGCTTTTTTCTTGCGGACGACGCTGCCGAAGGTGTGCAAAAATGCGGCGCGAAAAAGGTCCCTGTTCGTCAGCGTGGCTTCTCTGTTCTCGAACCATGTCCGAGCCGTGTCTTCTAGCGCGAAATACACGTGCCGTAGTTTGTCTTCACTTGTCAAATTGTTGAAAACCGCGACCCGGTCGTACCTTTCCAGCCAGCTCTCTGGATCTTCGAGCGACGACCTGTGGAAGGTTGGCGGCTCCCGGGGCTGATGCAGCCGGATCGATGTTGGAGCTACTGGGTCGGTCATCGTTACAGTCGAGGTCACGGCGTTAGGTTGCCTGGCGTTGCCGGGAAGAGGTCCGTACTCTGGCTTGAGTCCCAGCTGCCGGCGGCTAGTTCGACGATCCGGGTTTTCTTTGCCGTCGTCCTCCTCGCGGCTTGGGCTTGGGTCAGCGCTTCGCGGGGGCGTCCGGATCATGGAAGCATCAGCACCTCCACCAGATGTCACGTGGTCGTGACGTCGACGAAGACAGCAGTCGGCGTTTACAGGATGAAACTGTTTATTTGGCCGAACTTGTGGCCAGAAAATGAGAACTAGAACTACAGCAATACACGCTGTACAATGATAGCGGCGAACAGGGCGTCGTCCGTCGATCAACTGACGAGCGGTGAAGCGCGTCAGCATTTAAACATGTGCCGTCGAATATTCCAGCGTTATCGCTGGCTGTCGTGCAAATTCTAGAATAAGCTCGAGTGTGCGCCTCTTCCGCGCAATCTTAACAAAACGATCTACAATGGTCGCGAAGGTTCTCGAACAATGAGGCGCGGTTCGCGCTGAGCGTTGCTGACAGTCATTGTGGCCGAAAACCGAATACACCAAAAGTGATAAAGAAAGGCACATGGCAATATCGTACGTGATCAAATGATTTCACTTCATTTTCTGTGTTTGTGACTGCGCAAACGGACATCACAGCGTGTAGACGACAAGCGCGAAATCTCGATAGGGTGAACGCTTAGTGCAGACATGGCACACGTGCTTTTAAGAAATAAGTGGCGATGGGGACATAAGGCCTGTAGGAAGGGTAGCCTAGGCGAGGAGGAAACCACTACCTTGTCTTTGAACGAGGGGTGGTGAGTGGCCTTTTAAGAATGGTAAAAGCGCAATATTAACAACGACACAAAAAGGCACACGCACTGCGCAACGCATTTGCTCATGTTATGCTATATGTACAGGCAGTGTTAGAATCACAAAAATAAACTGTTGAAGGTAGCGATATGTGTGTGCGTGTGTGCGCCTAATTTGTGCCGCTGTTTCTAGCGCGTTTTTACCATTCTTAAAAAAATTTAAGGCGAGATATGATATGCCTCGCTGTGCTTCTAGAGTAAAGAGCACGGCGAGCAAGAGGAGATAACATACAAGTGACACACAAAAATGGCAGATGTCATCTTCTATATACAAACCGTACATAAACACATGCGTTAATGAAAACTAGAAAAGAATGTGTACAAAAAAAAGGGAAGCTGAAATTGTGCATTATAAGGAATGCCATACTTTGACGAGGAAACTTAAAGGCGCCCTGCAACACTTTTTCAGCATGGTCAGAAAAAGCCGACGATCGGCAGCCGAGGCGATCAAACAGGCGAACCAAACATTTTAGTGCAGCACGAGGCCTGGAATTTACGATTCAGTCTCAGTCAGCTAGAAATTGTTCCTTCTTCTTGACAAATGATGTCATAAAGCCAAATGAACGCGTCATAAACCCAAAGTCCACGGCCATTGGCTGACTTAAACATCGTGAGCTGCATAGTTACCGTGGCCGCCACGGGATGCCGCCACGTGTCCGCGCGTGCGCTCGCGATCCCGCTGAAAATAAGCCGCGCGTTCGAAAAAAAAAAAAACAAAAAACAAAGTGCTCAAGGTCATGACGCGCGCTGATGAAAGAACGATCTTCTTGCCCCCTTGTCATCGCCCTCCCTGCGTAGCTTTCAGCGCGCTCGCTATTACGAAAGGAGAGAGAAAGCGCTTGAAGCGTGCGACAAATCTCTGTAGCTCTGCTCGTTACAGCAAAGTTACAGGGATTTTGGGGCAGTTTATTCGTGAGGCATAAGCTGTTTTAATGATGTTATTCGACGATTACTTAGAAAAGTTTTGCAGGGCTCCTTTAATGTGTGAAAAAATGTAAAGAGTTAAATATAAATTGAGACATTGCTTTTAAAACGGGTTTTGAGCCTCTTTAGGCAGTTCCACATGCATGGCGCCACAACAATACGTTCACCCTCAGTTATTGTTCGTAAATTGTACTCTTCTTTGTGCACTCGCATCTGTCCTCTGGTACATTCTACACTTGGATCGACAGTGCGCGCAGGTGCAAGCGACGTGATCGGTTGAAAAGAACGATACAAGAATCACGGGTACTGGTTTGTTCAGGGCAGCATATTACACAATGATCCCACTCGCACTTAAATAAAAAGAGCAGTAACTCACATCGCCCGTATCGAAAAAGCCATGCGGGAATACGTGAACAAGGCAGTGCCTCTTGCTTGCGCAGCCCAGTACAGGAAAAGAGACGTTTGCAGGAACTGAACAGTTATCAGTCGGTAGCATACAGCGGCACGTGGATCTATACCTCTCCTTTCGAGGTTCGATAAGGAAGTTTTTCGAAACTTCTTGCTCTCTCTCAAATACAATGGCAAGTGCATCATCAGCCTTCGTGTGAGTCAATCAAAGATACTAATGCTTTAATTTCTTAATGGGTCTTGTAAGCGGTGATCAACAATCCGATTATCCTTGTGCTTACTCGCTACCACGACAGAATGATGCATTTTCTTAATGAGGGATGGGGATTTCTCGCAACATTTTCGTACAGGGCGAGCGCTTTTGTTAAGCACGTACAGAAAATTCATGTCACCTTTATGTAACCTCGCTTGGCTAATTTTTCCGTTTAGTTCGAACTACACAAACTATGCCTCCTTCTTGATAATACTAATTGCTGGTGTTTTATGTTCCAAAACCACGAGATTGTTATGAGAGACGTCGTTGGAAAGGGCTCCAGAAATACCGACCACCTGGAGTTCTCTAACGTGCGCCTAAATCTAAGCACACGGGCCTCTAACATTTTCCCTCCATCGAAATACGGCCGGCCGGGTTTTGAGCCCACGACCTTCGGGTCAGCAGTCGAACACCATAACCGCTAGGCCACCGCCAATGGTATATCTCCTTCTTAAGGCGACCAAATGTGAAACAATTAATAAGTTTATACTAAAATTATTGTTCGAGAATTTCAATTTCGCTAACTTGCGTTATAATGAATGAAAGTGAATGTCGAAGCTACCTTTTTCTTTATTTACCGCCGATCTTAGTGTCAGTTCGACGTCACAATTTTCTGTTTTTACACGGTATTTTGGACACATTGAGTCAATAAAATTTTCATAAACTTTCTTTGGGACGTGTCGCTCCCTCATAATGTAATGTAATTCATGTATATATAAAGAATCACGTGGGCCCTAAGAGACGCCGCTGAAATATATGACGCACTGGCAAATTGCTGGACGTAAGTCTGGAAGTAAGTTTTATTATTTATCTTGACGCATATCTTGAGATATGTCTTGTTAATCTCGAGGTATATGCTTTACGTCGCAACTTGCAAGTAGAGACGTCAGCACATTTGCGCCAACGACTCCATGAGAGTGGTTATTGTCTGAGCATTCCCACTTTGTGTCAGAGCACTATGCGACGAGGTTATTCTCACTGCCATCGTACGTTCTACTGTTAAAATAAAAATATGCTGTTAGTGCTGTCACTTTGTTCTCATTGTTCACGTTACGCTAGTTAAGGCAGCGCGAGCAATGTTTTGAGGTTATAACATGAAAAAGTATTTACGTTTTTAAAAAGCCAGACGCACGTTTATTGCAGTGTCCTCAGAAGAATGCTGCCTGACTGTTCACCAATATCTTATTATGTATATGTGTGAAGCTAATTCCTTGAGCACGACAGCTAACTTTGGCATGTATACGTTGAGCCTAGTCTTCAAGGGAACCAGCCTTCATCGTAGTGATGTGCACATGCAATAGTAGCAGCATTTAAAACGAACAATGGCGTATCATAGCACTGCAGTTGGCTCAAAAACTACTGTTAAAAACGCACGTGTGAACAGGACGTGTCATATGGCAAAAAAAGACAACAGGATTATAAGCATGCGCACTAATGAATAAACCGGAATACACGCGTGGAAACATTTCTTTCTTGCACTCACGTACGAGAAAAAAAAATGTTTGTTCGTTAGTGCAGACGTGAGGCCTGTGCATTCAGCAGCCTGCTGCAAAACTTCTGTCGAGATTCCAGTTACGTCAACTTCATCGATTACTGATTAAAATGGTTTTCTTCCGCCTCCGTTCTCGTTGCTGATGGCATCCATCCTAGTTTTGAGGGCGTCGCGTTAATAGCTACGCGTATCCAGAGACTGTGCTTCAGTAGTACCAACGCATTTTCTTCCGTTGGGAAGACACTGCTCCTTCCCTTCCGATCGAGCCAGCACGCGCTCGGCTGTCAGCAAGCCAGCTGGTCAAGGCCTCAAGTTTTCTTTCTCCCAGTGAATTCCCATCAGTAAGTCACCGTTACCACAGCAACCATCACCAGCGTAGTTTTTTTCCGAGAACTCGGCTTTCAACGAGCCGACCGAAACATCACCCAAGCCTCCCAAACACCGGACAATGTAGCACAACGGACCGGATCCCGCCAGTGCATCTACTGGCTTGTGTTACCATGTCTTCATTTAGCCCGCCAGCAAAACGAGATTTTCCTCTTGATCGGTGTGCACAGTGACGAATGGAAAATGATACCCAAGTGACCAGACTACAACTTATACCCTTACCTGCAACGCAAAGCACCGTGCGTACCAATTTCCGACAGACTCGAGGAGTGAACAAGAATCCTACGATCTGAGAAGGTGAGCATTGTACCGGAAAGGCAAATACTTGTAGTGCGTTCTTGAAGCTCAGGAAAATAGTGGAATAAGCACATCCGAAACGAGCCGCATGCTTCTACTCTCCGTGCATACTTAGTGGGTCGTGTTGCCCTAAGAGGACTGAGCAGTCTTTCAGTAAAAGCATTTACGAGTCACATGTCAGCTAAAAATGTTGCCCAGTGGGATGAAATGCGCAGGCGAACCTCTTTAGATCTTACACGTATTGTTCAAAATCATTATTAGCATCCTTTAAAAGACTCTAAACACGGAACATGCACCTACGGCAATATTTGCATGACCGTCCGCCCACTAGTGACATGCAGCCAGTTATGCTTTCTAAGGACAGTTGGAACCCTCCGGCCCAGCGTTACAAACACTTAGCCGTGTATATTGACAACGTCCACCGAGACGTCCTTCTGCTTACCAAAAGCGAAGCTTATTTAAATCAAACATCTCGTCAGAAGAAAGGAAGGCTGTCAGGTCACTGGCTGCACGTTGTGATATCGTGAAAAAGCCAGCTGACACAGGTGGTGGCGTGGTCATCATGAGCAAAACGGATTATATAGGCGAAGGCCATGGACAGCTTAACAATCTCTGTGCTGCGTCTGAAGAACACCACGGGTAATCTAGCAATCGGCATACCATCCTAACTTCATCTAAAACGGGAGTTCCTCATAATGTGGGTAGTCGAACTTTCAAAAAAGCACAGTGCTTGGTTTGTGCGCATATGACGACGCCACACATTGCTAAAAGCACTGCTTCCGATAACGACTATAAAATTAAAGATAATTTCAAGTTTGTCGTGTGAAACAAACAAGCGCCTTCTTTACTCGAGTGTTCTGTCTACAAATTACAGTACGTTTAACAAACCGAAACGCCGTTCAGATACAGCTTTAACAACCCTAAGTGTCACGCTGATACTCTTCCTAATCTTCCGCTGTCAAAACAGGTGCGTATTCTAGGCCATTCATCGTAAAAAGATACTGCTAGAATCATTCAATCCGGTTTTCGTTCCCACCACGAACGAAAGCGTCGAAAATCGTGTCTGTAAATTTACAGCACTTACTTGTATCGATTTAAATGCTAGAAGAACGGAAACTTTATTGTCAAATCAATGAGATTTGAGTCCGGCGTCTTTTTACTGGGCCTGGGCACCCACCGCGGACGCGGTTCCGAGACCTTGTCTCGAAGCGGCTTCCTCGGCACGCTGGACGGCCCAGAGTTGTGCTGTCAGGTTCGAGCTGAGCAGTGCGGTCTTCCAGCGCGAGCGGAGGCTGGCGGTGGAAGAGACGGATGAATCGGCACTGTTCGATTTGTCTATTAAGCCCTGACACTCCCACAACATGTGGCTAAGCGTGGCAACCTCGCCACACGAGCTGCATCTGTTTGTAGTGTAAATATCTGGATACATGGCGTGCATGAGTCTGGGGTTCCTGTACGAATCTGTTTGTAATTGTCTGTAGTGTACCGCTTGCGTCCTGTTTAGCCTATCGTGAGGGGATGGGTATACGCGTCTCTGTAACTGGTAGTGTGTCGTGATATCGTGAAACCTGGTCATACGATCCTCCCACGCCCAGACGTTTGCCGTACCCCGCGGGGGCTCTTGTTCCTCCGGTGATGCTCGGTGAGTGAGGCCTCGAGCAACACGGTGAGCCGCTTCGTTTGGGGTGCTCAGTCCGGTGTGTGCCGGTATCCACAGCAAGTGCCTTCGGTTATCGAAGTCGACCTCTCCTGGATGTACGGGATGTCGCTGTAGTATGTGGCACGCCTCTTGCGAGATGCGCCCGTTCGCAAAATTGCGAATCGCTGTTTGTGAGTCGCTGATCACGTACGTGGCCTTGGTCTGTGTGAGGGCCAGTGCTATAGCCGCTTCCTCTGCCGCTTCGGCGTGTGCAGTGTTCACGGTCACGCTCGTGAGGTATTTGCCTCGATGGCTGGTAACTGCCGCCACGAAACTCTTCCTGTCTGGATAACGGGCTGCATCTGTGAAAACCGCTTCCTTGTCGTTGGAGTAGCTTTGGTTCATGCTTTGTGCCCTGGCTTTACGCCGTCCCGTGTGGTGCTGGGGGTGCATGTTGCGAGGCAATGGCGGAACGTATATTCGCTCGCGTACTGCTCTTGGAATTTCGACCTTGATGCCATGCTGCGTGTGGTATGTTATGCCGAGTTTTTCGAGCACGTGTCGGCCCGGGCGGGTCTTGGATAGGCGCTCGAGCTGGGACATTTGTTGCGCCTCCACGAGTTCCTCGAGCGTGTTATGCAAGCCTAGTTCTAGGAGTTTGCTGGTGCTAACTCCAGGCGCAAGTCCCAACGCAAATTTGTACGTCTTGCGTATGAGGGCGTTAAGCTTGTCCTTTTCCGCAACCTTCCATTTGTGAAACGGTGCCGTGTACGTTATTTGAGAAATGGCGAAGGCTTGTATGAGTCGTATGACGCTGCCTTCGCGCATGCCCGCGTGTTTATTCGCGATGCGTCGGATAAGTTGCATCGTGCTGGTGACTTTTGCCGTTATCCTGCGCAGTGCTTCGCCATTGCCGCCGTTTCCTTTTTACCCTTTTCGTTTCCCAAATTCTCGAGACTTTCGCCCCTTTTATTATTTTTGCTGTTAAATTTTATGCAGGTATATTATTTCACTACCTTTATATTTATCGGTACAATGACAAAATGTGTGCACGCGAATTTATGTCACTCGTTTATTGATATTCTGTGGCCCATTATAGCTGTCAAAAGGTATTGATAATTGTTTGTGCCGGTGACATATCTATTCTGGTTACAGTCCCAGCCAACTTGCACCGTCCGCGTCAGCCAGTTGACGCGCGTGACGGTGCAAGTTGTAGCGGGCGCGGGCCAAGAAACCATCGTTAAGTTATCGGCCTACCGCAGCAACGGACCCGGCGGGTCGCGGCCGCAGCTGATTTCGTTCGCTCAAACCACGGCTGAGAGCACCTTCGCTGCGCGCGAATGCGCTAGTTACGTGGTTTATTTTGTATATCGCGGGCTTTCATTGTAGCTTGGAAAAAAAATGTTATACGTGAGACTTTCTTCATCGCAAATAATGCAATGGGGGTTTCTGAAGACGCTCTCGAACTTTGCGAGTCGCATTTCTTGCCTAAAATCAATATTTAGCAATTTCGTTAAATACCAATTAACAATTAATTAATTAATTACAAAACAAAAAGTTGTCTGTAGTGCGCAAGGTGGCTGTCGGCAATTTGCAACTCATTTCACTCGCCTGCCTCTAATATTGTATTTTTTAACCCTTCGCTAAATAGCTGGGACACCCGGTATACGGAATTTATGGGCTGTGGGTGCTGCCGATTACTTTGGTGAGTGTCGTGACTTGGACGCCGAGCCAGGGTAGCCGGACTTCAATGTCGCCGCATACAACAGCGCTCACACATATGCACGCTCTAAAAGCCCGATTAATGATTAATTGGGGTCACAACTATTCCTCAGACTTTTGCTATGTATCTCATATTGCACTGTTCAGCTTAGCGACTGCAAAACTCACGAGATGTCACGCTACGTGTCAAGGTTATTGCTTAAGGCTGGCATGCTTGTAGACCGTATTGTTCACAGTGAATATCTCTTATGGCCTTATTTCTAGCTGTGTGTCTTTCTTTCCGTATGTCAACCAAAGGAGTATTTCATGCAGATATAGCTAGGTTTTTTTTGTCGTTTTTTTTTCAGTTAACGCCTCAAAGCCTAATCAAACTTCATTTATTTAGAAGGAAGTTTCGATGCGCCGTCTGTGGGCATATCACGGCGATCTGCAACGTTGCTCCGCTGCTATCAGAACGGAAGTGCGATGGAGGCGCGGTCAATATCTGCTCATAGGACGCGTAACGATGTTCTCATCGACCGTATTGGTATCTGTTGTACTCTCGGCCCTCTGTTATGATGCAGAGTCAAGGTGCCTGTAAATAGTGTATATTGGCAATCTCAGCGGTCATATTAATACTATGCTGCATCGGAATACAATGGCTAATAAATGCATTGTAGTCATACCATTAGTGAGGTTCTTACGCCAAAAATCTAGTTTGGCAAAAGTAAAGCTGTATTGTGCTGTTTTCGACCATATATCCTGAGAACCATCAGAACACACGGAACTATCAGCCCATGCCTATTCTGACAGTGCGGTTTTACCGTAAATAGGAAAACATGACTGGAGATTGGACTGAAGCTCGGATAGCCAATGAGCTACTGCTAAAATAGTTAGTCTAAGTGCAATCGCTGAGCTGAGATAGTTACGAAAGTCTTCGTGCAATCAGCCTAAAAGCTGCAAGGACTAAATGCCCTTGATGCAGTTTTCTTCAATTACCTTCTGAGCGTATCCAGTCACCTGAAGGACTTACTGCTGGACTGACTAAATCATAACACCGGTTTTGAACATATCTAAAATCGGTAAGACGTAAGGGCGGTACCTTGGCGAGGTATATTGTAGGGATATTTAATTACAGGCAGTTATGTGGTGCGCAGAAGTAAGCTTTTCGGTGAAATTCATATCGCGGCAATACTCAAAAGTGTACCTCGGAATTCTGTCATGTCTTGCCTTTCTGTTTCTGTTGGCTTATACCCTCAATTCACGCGCTTCAACGTGTTGCTGTATAGTTATAGCTTCTGATGGCTCACTTATACCGGCCTAAGGCCCCACATTCTAGAGAGAATGCCTCAACAACAACAACATACTGTGAAAGAGCACAGTAATTCTTATCAGAAATGTAAAACGCATTTAAAAGTGGTGCGTTACACTTACGTGTGCACAGCAGCGCGAATGCCACCGACTTGGTGTCCATGCCGGAATCTTCTGAGGCCTTGCCTGAAACTTTGCAGATAGCACGCGGCTGACTTGCAAGGACGGAATCGCCTATCGCCGCAGAGGCGGAGCCATGTGTGGCATCCACGGGAAAAACACTCAGCTTCCCGGAAGTTTCGTCTATCCGGAAATGGCGGTTGAACTCCGATTGTGTTGTTCGCATATCATCGTGTTGCAAGCAGTATACGAAACGTTCAAACATTAATTTTAGATCAACAAAAGCAGCTACTGAGTGAGATAGCCTGCGCCGTGCTTGGAAGGAAGTGCTCCAACGGTGTAGATATTTTGTTGCATGTTAGCGAATATTTTAGTGTACCATCCCGCCAGTGGTGAACGAAAGCTGAACGCCGATCGGTGAAGGGCAAGCAGTGCGCGGTGGTGCCCTGGCAAACGTACCTGCTCGATAACTACAAGCATTCGTTAACACAAAATAATGTTGGCAAGTATTGGCTAAATAATGACATATGTGGGAGTCAGCAAGTGTTGCCTTATTTCGCTAAACGATGGTTCATATTGGCTATTCTGCATAAAACCCTCGAATGATTGGTAATGTTGGATAGTGCTGGATAAATGATGTTCAGCGTTTGCTAATGTGTGACTAATATACGCTCTCGTCTGGCACAAGGAGCAGCATAATAGAGTAACAGTCATGGAAGTGTACGGAACCCTCTAGAATGTCTGTCTGTCAATTCATAACTGACCGCTGGGAGAATAGTAAATGTAAACGTACTTTTGTGTGTGTGTGTGTGCGGGGGGGGGGGGGGCTTGCAAATGAACCACACAAACTCCGTTGTCACTGCAGATGCTAAAATGGTCACACCTTGCAGTGTTGGCTGCTTTAACGGTGAATCTACGTTTATTATTTGCACTTTGAAGTATAATTATAAAATTTTGCGTCTGGATACTGGGAATTATTAATTTTTGAGACTGCAAATTATTTAGGGCGCCCCTCTATATAAGTACACCATTTTTCTTTGAGCACATGCCTTTCTAAAACTTCGACCGCCGCGACTGTTGTTGACCCGTGATCTCGGTCTGAGCAGCGCAAATACAATGCACTGAGCTACGACTGCGGGTATACTGACGCAAGTCGAAGCAAAATTCGCTTTCCTGGAGAACAACAAGCACTGCTCAGTGATCTGGCGGGATCTGGCGGCACATCTCAGTAATCTCGGGAGAGCTTGGGCCGTCATAACATCCGGTAATCGAGACTTGTTTTGCCATCGTCTGCTCCGATCAGCCCTTCGTCGAATTCGCTGTAGTGCTCCAGTTGAAGGGCCGCCTGCGTAGTTGCACGTGTAGCGCGGCCTTCATCTGTGCAGCCCCTTTCCTCGCACGCAAACAAGCAGAGATACACACAGCCACAGCCAAGAGGATTCACAAGTGCCACATTTGGATAGAGTGACATAATGAATTATGCATTTTTTATGATATGGTGGCGCAAAGCAGGAACAAATAGCGGAGCTAGTGTTCGACCTAGCTTTTTTTAAGTTTTTGCGAGTGATGGCAAGCTTTTGCTAGAGATGCTAACTTTTTGCTAGTAGTACTAAGTATGGTAGCCTTGGCTATCCTTCTCGGGTTTCGGTCGGTTACCCAAACTACGCACGGGTCACGTGGTGTCGGCGGGAACATGTCACGTGGCTAGCTGTTAGGTGATCTTGTGATTTTAGTCACGTGACAAGTTAAGGGTTCGGACCTCTTCTTGTGTCCTTATTTGTGTCATCCTTATTACGCCAATATCATGATGCCACCGCCTCAACGTCTTTCCCATCACAGCTTCACAGTGAATAAATTACCTACTGTCACCACTGTTGAAAGAATTTGTTGAAAGTTTGTTGAAAGTTGAAAGGTTGAAAGTTTAACCAGCGGGTAACTTGAACCTCGACACGCTGGTCGCTTTTCAATGCGATGCACTTCATCCATCCTCCTGTCCTTCGCCTATTTCTTGAATTTACGTCAATGATTTACCACACGATATATCGATCATGCAATTCCAAGCTTTTGTGTGCGCCATACGTTCGACCGCAGATCCGATTCTTTGTACTTCAGATAGCAACATACTCTCTTAGACGTTATCTCTGGCAACAATGATGACTAAAGAATGCAAATCTGGGCTGGCCTATTCTCCACCACAAGGCAGCATCTCTTATATTTTCCTCTATACATTCATTTCAGCTTAGCTTCGGCAGCACTGATTTGCCATCGAAGCTTTGGCTTGTATATAGGCGTCATCCTTCTATTCATTTCGCGCAATGCAACACCTGATATTGCACTAGGCTTATCTGCACACAGAAAGCATATTGTCACATAGGTACTCTACATAGATGCATCGCTTTACACTGCTCGTAAAAGAGGTCATAAACCGGATTCTTGCGATCCACTTCGTTCTTATCATGCAGCAGGGCAAAAACCTCGTTCCCATTAGATTCTGAAAAGGGGTTTTCTTTTTTTTTTTTATCTCAACGTACTGTTTCAGAAAATACATGTTACGCAGGTTGATCTAACTATTTTTACTAAAATGATGTATAAGAGAGGATAGTGCCTTTATGGCAGCACGGCTATTAAATGCGAAGCATTTCTTAGCGAACCTCAGGCACTTTGGCCGTTTCTATCTACGTATCTATCTATCTATCTATCTAGCCGCCTACGTCTGGGCGCTCTCTAGGTCGCCTCCATAAATTGTAGTATACCAAAATTCGCGTAGCAGGGGATCAGTGTATGACGAACACGATCCACTGGTCATGACATGAATAACGCGAAATACCTGTCGCGTACGTCATGAAACCCTTTCTCTCAGTCATGTGTGGCACATACCCGCATAACAGAGTTCATGTTTTGCGGCTATATGCCACAGGTTATACAGTGTCTCAACCAACACAGTAACCGCGAACACACACACACTGACACGCAAGGAAAGTAATAATAATAATTGTTGGGTTTTTATATCCTAAAACCAGGATATCATTATGAGAGACGCAGTAGCGAAGGGCTCCGGAAATTTTGACCATCTGGTATTTTTAACGTGTACCGAGATCGCACAGTACATGGGCATCTAGCATTTTTGCCTCCATCGAAATTCCACCGCCGCGGCCGGGATCGAACCTGCGACCTTTGGGTCAGCAGCCGAGCACCGTAACCGCTACACCACCGCGGCGGACGCAAGGAAAGTGAGGAAGCTGAAGACAGAACAGCCCTGGAAGACGCTCAAATACCATCCACTCGTCCGCGTGGTCCGCAACGTGGACCACGTGGATTACGCAAAAATCGGGATCAATGCTTCCTACAATAAATCTGCCGAGAGAACCAGGCCTCTCATCATTACCGGTGCCTTCAACATTACTTTATCATGATCGAACAACGTCTGGTCCTTATACTGCGTGAAAGATGGCTTGGATGTGGACAGGGAAATAAAAGACCTCGCTGCCACGTCGAGGACAGGAGGCATCATAGATCATTTCATCGTAAGAGGCATCCAAGATTTTCACCAGCTGTACTATACCTCGCACTTCACTGCACTTAGACCCCTCGTAGCCACGATCATGACCGGATCCGAAACAAGTCCGGTCCAGCTGCTGGGACTCACTGATCACGATGACCTTGTTCAAGAACTGCCAAGAACCCCTTCCACACATGCACACGGGTTCGTGCGTGCCTGCGTGCGTTCTCCGTCACAACGGACAAGTATAAGCATAAAAACTGTGACAACTGCAACTGTGACTGTAACGTACGAGCAGTGCGCCTGCGTGTGCCACTCGGCTGTGTATATCTAGCGAAACTTTCCTGAATGAAGCTTAGTTGCCAGTAACGCCTGTCCTGCGCATCTGTGTTCCTTCTTTGTCGTGTTCGGATTCGTGCTATCCAGTATTGAAGAATATAAACACTACATATCAGCTTACAGCGTCTGGTGATGGTAACACCCATTCTGCTATCTGCATCGTTACGCAACTGCATGTAAACAACTGGTTATATAATAGATATGCGACTCTTCAACTTATGAGTGCGCGCATGGCACTTCCACGTTTCTATCGCGTCATTCCGTAACGTTTCGCTCAATGTGAAAAATTACGCCACAGTCACCATCCCGCGCATGTTTCGCATAATATCGACTCCCGCGGTACGTGGGATCTGCCGAATTTTTCCTTCCTTCTTATCAAGCGAGGCATAAAATACAGAAAAAGATAAAAATTGAAATTCCACAAAATATGTCACCTATTATAACTTCGAACATGTAAACACAGAAAAATGAGTAATCCAACAGGACATGAGTTACAAATATTTGAACACGAGTTCATGTAAGTAAAATGAGTTCCCATAAACATGTATAAAGTCACATGTTTTATATGGCTTGTCACACACAGCAAAACAGACTAAACAAACAAACACACCTAACGTAAGGTACGCGTTGTAGCGGTATACAGTTTTAAACACATAATTTTGCAGTTAACCAATAGTGTACGGAACAAGTGCTCATCATAGTCGCTATTCGCCCGTAACTTTATTTCAAATTTGCATGGTTTATATGTACACCTATTAAATGCGCAACATTTCTTCGCCAACTATAATCACTTTTACCGTATCTATCTATCTATCTATCTATCTATCTATCTATCTATCTATCTATCTATCTATCTATCTATCTATCTATCTATCTATCTATCTATCTATCTATCTATCTATCTATCTATCTATCTATCTATCTATCTATCTATCTATCTATCTATCTATCTATCTATCTATCTATCTATCTATCTATCTATTTGCCTGCCTGCCTGCCTGCCTGCCTGCCTGCCTGCCTGCCTGCCTGCGTCTTGGCACTCTTGTGGTCGTCTCCTTAAGCTTGTACATACTATAGTTTGCATCGGAGGACCTGAATGTATGATGAACACGATACGTAGGTCATGACATGAATAACGTGACTTCCCATTCGCGTAGGTAACGAAATTCTTTCCACCAGTCACGTGCGGCACATACCCGCATATCGCGGTCCATAGTGTGCAGTTATGTGCCACAGGTGAATCTGTTCATATCAACTTTGGACATCTTAACGTAACAGTGTGAACGAGCCCATGTCACAGAAAATCTGGTGCCGGGGTCGGCGGTGCTGTAGATGGGTTCAAAAATTCACAGGGTCCCTTATGCACTCACCTAAGACGACTGGAAGGCGAATGCCTCCTTCTTTTTCTGCTCAGACGATGTATTATTCCTGCGCCGCCACCCTCCGAAACCTTTGTGCACCTAACGTGGTTTTCCACTGTCTCCAGTATCCGAAGCACCTCACCTGGCTTTGCACTGCCTCCTTGATCGGCTCACCGTTGACCAAGCTACGATACAATGTGATGAGGTCATCATGTGACGTAACAAATTTTGGCGATCTGTGACGTCATGTGGTGACGGAATCGCGGGATGATTTATTGCATCACTCGTGTTGACGCCGCCGACGCTGGACGCCGGTCAATTTTCGCGTTTGGTGAGTTATCTGAGGCTTTCGCCTTATTATCCCGATGGAAGCAAAGAATAAAAATCGCGGCTAGAGCAGGAATCGAATTCACGTATTCTGCATAGTAGTAGGTATTCTGCCCTAGAGCCACACCAGTGCTTCAAACTGTTTCGGAAAAAGACCCTATACAAGTGTCGTGTTATGACAAAGCCGTTGAAGGTCGTAGTGTAGACTATCCGCTTTTATACCAATGTAACAAGCATTTCATATCTTTGACTCCTCAAAGGTATGGTCAAGCGTAGCGCGAATACGTCTACAACTACTACGTATACAATATCCACGTGATTAACCCGCAGCATGCACCTCATGGCAATGAGAGGGACGTATCTGTTCTAACGTGGCTGCCGACGTTATGTCGGACCATGAGCTACGCTTCACATGTCAGTGTAGTCAGCGTACATGCCAATCACACGATATGCGCAAAAGTACCCAATTTACATGAAGACGTCGAAGCATCTCCTATAGTTAGGTTCAAAGTGAAGAATCCGGCATCGGCTACTGTTGGCTGACTGCGTCGCATGAAATTTAATCCCACAATGCGTGGGATCTGCCCGATTTCTTTATATACCTATTGTGCCTCCAACATAATGTCATTGCAAGCCTATGACGTCAGCGATCCCAGCTCTCTGACATCCTATGCGTTCAAGAGAGAAGTGAACGTGTGTTCAAGAGAGAAGTGAAGGTGAACGTGTGTGTCTTCTAAACGTAACAAAAGAGCATCCAATGGGCACAACAGGTCATATAACTGTTGTCTTCCTGCACGCCGTGTCACGAGGTTAAAGGCTCCATGTGGCGGAACTAGGAAGGAAGCAGAAGAGATGGGAAAGGTAGGCAGGGTAACCAGTTCAGAAAAACTGAAAAGCTATCCTACACCGGGGAAAGGGATGGGATAACTTCAAAGTTAGAGGTGAAAAGATAGAGAGAGAGAGAGAGACAGGGGACACATGCGCAACGTCAAAATCAGCCATTTTAAGCGCTGTGTGTCATAACTGTTAGTCTAGGAGCGTGTTCAAGTCTGTCGCCCTAAAGGGCCCCTCAGCAGCCTCTGAAAATACACGCGTTATTCGAAGGTCGCAGGTTCGATCCCTGCCGGCGGCAAGTTATCTTTTCGTCTACTTTATTTTCTTAAGATTTATATCCCAATTATTACAAATACCATCTCCTATACTTTCTTTGGCATTATTGTCTCTTAGCTCTCGTTAATATTGCGTTAGAGTGTACTAGAACAGGGGAGTGCCCGGAACGAGCTTCAAAAAGTGAAGCCCAAAGAGGGTCAATCCGCTTGTAGCGCTGCGATCGGTATAGTCTGCAATGTGTCGTTGTTTAAAGAGTTGCGCGCGGCTCCGCGAAAGTGGTGCAGTGGTACGATCCCCGCTTCCCACTCAAAATGCCCGGGTTCGAATCGCAGCTGTACAGGGTGGGTTTTTATTCGTTTTTTTATTGAAATAGAAAACAAATGAAGGAGTTGTTGTCACCATTGCTTGGTGACGGCTACCCCTTTCCACATAGTCGTTAAGATAACAGAATAAATAAAAAAATATATCTATATATATATATATACATATCTACAGTCGTACAAGTTCAAGAACTCAGTAGCTATCGCAAATATTAGTGTCTTCAAAAAAACGCTGGAGCACTTTCATTGCTTTACGGTTTATCCTAGTCGGCCATGGGCCTAGTATTTTCGCTAAGGAAAACGTTCGCTCAGAGTCCAGCGTGTGAAGTTCTTGTTCGAGTCGCTGTCTATGCGTGTCGTACTTCGGACAGTCGAGCAACAGATGATGCACATCCTCGTCGTCGTGGCCGCATGAACATGTTGACGATGATGCACGATGAATCCGAAATAAGAAGTGCTTTGTGTAAGCGGTTCCGAGTCTTAGGCGATGAATGAGTGTGTCGATACGTCTTGGGAGCTGGGGGTCTAATTGGCACTCAAGGTTAGGGTCAACAGCGTACAGAATCGATTCCTTTGTGCTGTCTGGGAACCAGGTGGATAAACATAATTCACGTTTCGTTCTTCGTAAAATTCGGTTTATATCACATTGGGATGCAGGAATGAGGTGGGTTTGTGTGTAATTATGAGCGGCTTTTGCCAACTCATCTGCCATTTCATTTCCGTAGCTTCTGAAAGCTCTTTCAAGATCGCGTATATATATATATACTATACGTATATCTATTTTTCCTGAAGTGGCATTTTCCACACACGCAAGAGCCGCCAGGGAATCCGTGATTACTACCCACCTTCTGGGCCTCGTTGACAGTTTAATAAAGCTGACCGCTAGCAGAATAGCTACAAGCTCCGATGTTGTTGAAGAGGAAAGATGACTCAGTCGACATGCATGTTCCTCATGTAACTCCGGAATGATGAATGCTGATGTCGCAGTCTCTTTGTTGACGGAGCCATCAGTGTACACGTGAGTGTAGCCTTGGTATCTGTCAAACAAGTGATGTGAGGCCAACTGCAGAGCGGCAATGGCTGGTACGTCATGTTTACTACGCAGACCTTCTATTGACGTTTCAATAGTTGGTAGCTCTAGCAACCAGGGCGGATAGGTCAAGTCCGGCGGCCAATGTGTCGACGCAGGAAGCCGTGAAATGTACTGTTGGTACACACGGTGTATTTGCGTGCCGGGACGGTTCTCAATTTGTGTTATGAGTGGATGTGAAGGGTGTTGCGTGACTAGGCGAAAGAGGTGCCGACAGGTCTCCACATTTCGAATCACTATAAAGTTGGGTTCCCGTGCCTCTGCTAATGTCAAAGAACTTGATGTTGCCTGTGGAACCCCCAGACATACGCGCAGGCTTCGTGCTTGTAGCAGTTGAAGTCGCTGTAGAGACGTCGGGGATATGTTGTGGAGAACTGGTGCGGAGTAGTGTCTACCTTCATAGCTGTATTGGTTTCCCTTACTTTCTTAAAATTAGCTTCAGTTGCTACGTATTGCTGCGAAAAGTAACGCAAAATGAGAAGTAAAATAAAAAAAAAAATTCACAGTTAACATAGTTATTTGCAGCGCCATCTCTTGGCATTCAATCTCGGGGGCCATACCTTATGTTTTTGTTGAATTCCGCGGGATGGCGCTTCAAATAACTACGCTCACTGTGAATTTTTTTTTTCTATTTTACTTCTCATTTTGCGTTACTTTTTGTAGCAATACATAGCAACTGAAGCTAGTTTTAAGAAAGTAAGGGAAACCAATACAGCTATGAAGGTAGACACTACGAATAAAAACACACCCTGTACAGCTGCGATTCGAAACCGGGCCTTTTGAGTGGGAAGCGGGGATTGTACCACTGCACCACTTTCGCGGAGCCGCGCGCAACTCTTTAAACAACGACACATTGCAGACTACCGATCGCAGTGCTACAAGCGGATTGACCCTGTTTGGGCTTCACTTTCTATACATTGGTGCTGCGGCCGTTCCAAGCACTCCCCTGTTCTAGCACACTCTAATTGCGTCTAACAAAGAAAAAACGAGCCCTTAAAAGCCACCTTCTTTCCTTCATAAAAAACGAGCGCGTTATTCTCTCCTGGCGTTTCTCGTCTTTCTGGCGCACTTCGTGACGCAAGAACAGTGATTTACGTGACGTAATCACGGTACATACTCTCGGTTGGTCCCTATATACGCGAAATATCAGTCGTGGATTATCTTCTACACTGCTTCGCCATGCAGCCGCCCGCCCGTTTTTCCTTGTCTCGCATTTCTATCGTGAGCGATCAACTGGTTTCACTTCATTTTGCGCTTTTGTCGACTGCGCAAGCGGAGATAACAGCGTGTAGCCGCAAGCGCGAAATACTGGGCCTATTCGATTTTCCACTTCTGGCTACATCTGGCTACCCGCGGGCTGCCAGAGACAGCCAGAACGCATTCGTTTTTTCTCGGGTTGCTCCGCCCACCGCGCGCGCACTTCCGGTGGGCATTCGTTTTTCGCCGTCTGGCTGCATCTGGCGACCCGCGGGTCGCCAGAACTCGCCAGGACGATTTTGGTCTGGCGGCTCTCTGGCCGTTTTCTGGCTAGCAGACGCCAAAAGGGACGATGAGCGCTCGCGACCATCTTTGCGTGGTCTCCGCGGAATGCAAACGCCTCGGGATCCTCGGCGGCTCTCGGCCAGTGCGACAAGATACGTCTTTTCGGCCGAAATCTTCGGTCGTCCTCATAGGCCTTGAGGATAAAATGCCGAAGCTTCAAGCTCCTCAACCAGGGCTGCACAAGTAATTCTAGACAGTCGGGATAGCTTTTTAAATTTAAAGTTCACTTACGCCGGCCCGACCTTCTCAACGTACAGCGGAACTCTGCCGTTCTTCTCGTTGCAGTCTGCTTATCAGCAGACACACAACGAGATCTTCGATATTTTCATTCTCGCACACAACGGTTTGGTGACGCCTGCGAGCGCGCAGCAAGGCGAACAGCCCAGCGATCGTCGCTAACAAAATTTCTACTAGCATGTTGGAGCAGACGACGCAGTTGTGAGCCGCCCAGCCGCGAGCCCGAAATTCGATTTTACTTCTCCCGACCACTTTCTGGTTGCCAGAAGTTTTTAGGCCACGTGATATAACGTCATTTCCTGTCAGAACCGGAACCCGCTGGCTGGTTTCTGGCAGCCAGCGGGCTGCCAGAAAATAGATACGCACCGCGCTAAGTGCTGGCATTGCACACGTGTCTTTAAGAAATAAGTGGTGAGCAGGAGGGATCGCCTGTAGGAAGGCTAGGAAAGGTGATAAAGAAACCATTCCCACGTCTTGGAGCACGGGATGGTGACGTGCCCTTTAATGAAATTTAACCGTGCCTTCGCCGTCCTCAGCTGCGATGGCTTCTGAGGAAGACATTCCAGAGAGGTTTCTGCTAACATCGGTCTTTGTTCAAGGCCAGATAGAGCGATTGCGAGGGATCGCCTGTGCACATTACAGCGAGGACCGTCGATTGAAATGCGTTGTAGGGTCTCGTAGCTATACGACGGTAATCAGAGAGAGCGTTCTCAGCAATTGCTATGTGAAACGCTGCGGCAAGGGTGTTATATCTGTAACCCTACAATACAGCAGGCTAAAGAAAAAACTCACAAGGTCAATTATGCATTCGTCTGAGACAATTCTAAGATGAAAACCATCTTTTTCTTCTCAGTTCTTCTTTTACAGCAGAGCTGTTATGCTAGAGGTTGGGCGTGTGTCGTAGACAGAAAATCATCATCATCATGAGCCGGCACGAGCTCTCTTCATCATCGTCTTCTTCTTCTGCCCCGCTCTCAGAACACGTGCGCCGATCTGTCCGGCATGGAATGCAATAAATCTGATGGGCGATAGGAAAAGTACAGATAGACAGAAAGAGAGAAAAAAAGAGGAAGACAGAGAGAAGTTCTTGGCGAAAAAAAAGGTTTCCTGGTGAGAGCAAGCATACCCATGCATGGTGTAGTATAGCAATGGGCGGGTAAGAGAGAGGTGAGAGGGTAAAAGCCTAGCCAAGCCAGGACCAGCTAGGTGCTCACCAGCTCTGCTCTGTGACCCAGCCTTGCACGAATTAGTGCAAGCTGTACTAATTTTGTTTCCGCTCTGTCATTGTATTGATCCTCTCCCCCCCCCCCCCCCCCCTCCGAAAGCGTTCTGTACCTCACCTGGTTTTGCACTGTCTCAGTGATCGCCCTACCTTTGACCAAGCGACGATGTCATGTGACGTCATGGTGACGTCACAAGTTTTGTCGATCTGTGACGTCATGATGACGTCATGTGATAATGTGATAACATGATGATGTTTTGCGTCCCTCGTGTTGACGCCGACGCCGCGCGGCGCGGACGGTTAATTTTCGCCTTTGACGAGGCACCTAACGCTTTTTCTCCCAAAAGTTATTATGGAATCATAGCTATGGTGACTATAGTTTGCCAGATGTGTTTTTTGCATCTTTTTTTATTCACCTGCTTTACTTGTGGCGTATTTTCTCGCACGCATCGAACCACTGATATGTTCTCGTCTTCCGGTTTGTTAAAGCAACGCTAGTTCCTAACCATTCTTGCTACCGTGAAGTTTGAAATTCCGTACAAATGTGGTGCATTTCAAACCATAACTGTTTTTTTTTTTTGCATAACCATATTGTTCATGTGTTTTGTTTCAGTTTGTATACTTCAAGGGCATAGGTCGTTGAGCTATAGCTAGCGAAATGGCACCGCTGTGATGAACGCATTTACCATGAAAGCGGCACTTGTTCCGTGATACTTTTCGGAAGTTTTGTGAACAGGCGTACAGGTCAAAGCAATCGAATGCTACGGAAATGTCTGCATGTTGCTTGATGTCTACAACTATTGTGCATCCTAATGCGTCGTGTGGGTCATAAGATATTCGTGGCGTTTATTCTTGTCAACGACATCTTTTAAACACAACAGGTGCTAATCTGTCACGCACTTCACCGTATTAAGCACGGTTTATTTTTGTCCAGCGTCACATTAACCTACAAGAATACGGAATAGCAGTGCTTTCTACCACGTATGCGCTTGTCCGTCCATGTTTCACTCTTGGACAGTTTGGGCTGGGATGCAGTAATTACTGGGAAACAGTATGTTAACTGTACGCGCCTATAATCTCTGTCAGCGTCCAAAGTTTTCACTCGTCATTTTACGTGGACCATCACATTTCTGGTCACTGTTTAATATCTACAGCTGCATCCACTCCCTCATTTCTTATTTTTATTGATTCGGATTTTACCACTCGAGCGTAAGCATACAGTAGGAAAATCGCTTCATATAAAATATAAGCACTTCGCTCTGAAACCGAAGTGGTTGCGTGGATTACGTTAGAATGCCTGTTATAATTGTTATATTATGCGCACATGCAGTAACCATCTGTATAAAATAAACCATTTATCTTTATCCAGCATAGCACAGGGCATGTGTGAAACCCCTTTTAGCAAAGAGTTATAGCATAGTTATAGGCTGAAGTTACCTCGCTATTATTTCGCAGTGTGTAACACCGTCAAAAGAAACGTCAAATGTGACCTATTACCCGAGTATTAATTACGACTTAAAATGAAGGATATGAGTGCATTAAGGTAGACGAGTTGATGAGATTTCATCATAAAACCACAACGCAAGTGCACTCAACAATAAAGATGAAGCGAAGTGTCGTTTTGGTTTTTTCTACCTTGTGTTTGTTCGTTGGTTCTCCCGACAGCATATATAGCAGGTGTAGTGTGAATGACTCACATGATGCAGTATTGCGTTAGTTAATTCTTTGTTTTCAGTTCTTGCACATTTCACGAGTGCACGGAAAGTTTACGCAACGCTGTGTTTTCCTTTCTTCGCTGATAGCCCAAATTCGTGTTTTGCATAAACCAATGTAATTGTTTTATTTGCTCAGAAACGTTTGAATATGTACTTTAAGAAAACGAAATTTTGGGCTGGTTGGCTTTTTCATGATCACTAAATGAGTAGAGCGCGAGTAGAGTCTGCGTGTCCTTTTTGTTATGCGCTGTACTCCTTTAGTGATGATTTGAAGATGATTCCAACTATAAAGCTTAGAAATCTAAACTTGAAATTCAGGGCGCGTTCTGAGTGCCTTCTTATCGTTATTTTCCATCATCTACGCGAAGTGGCCGGGAAAAACTTCATGACAGCTAGAAAAAATTCCTCCGGCATTAATCCGGGTCATTAAAAGTCAATTGATCCTAATCAACTAACAAACCACCCCTTTTCGACTGTTGTCACGCGTCCGTCGCGCGTAATAAGCACTCTGGAACCGACCAAGCTGCGGAGCAGATTGATCGCTGCAGCCTTGAAGCACAAAAGTGTCGCCGAGTTCCACGTGCCGTATCGTGGGCGCCAGAGCATGCCGTGCCGTACGTGGGTGCGATACTTCAGATAAATGTGCCCTTTTTTCCGTACAGCGAGACGAGGTTATCAGACGGTCTTGAGCAAGAAGCTCTCGAGCATGCGTAACCCGGTCCGCATAGCATCGGCGCACTTGCGTCAGCCACCAGCGGCACTTGACTCTTTCAGCGCATCTGATTTAATGTTTCTTTCTAGTATGCGCATGATGAATGGATAGCGCTGGGCACCCTCCCCGACTTGACTCTACGGAGCCGACGAGTTTCAACTTTCAATAGTGACACCCTGCGTGGTAACATCTTGCCGACTGGTGGCGAAATGCTGTATACGAGAAAGCCGCGGATACGAGCCTTTTGAAAGTGCCGATACACAATACTAGTGCCACCAGCTGCGTGTGCTATAACGTCTCTTGTTTATTTAAGCAAAATGCGGCAAATAGTTCTGTCCATTATTCGTTTCGCGCTGTTTCACTCTTGCGCTCGTGAAACCATTCACAATTTGGCTTCTCGCACACATGTCCCGGTAAAACCATTAGGATGTATAGTCGCCCATTTGTTTTTTAACCTGAACCCACGAGCATCGACCGCCAAGTTGATAAGCGCCGTACAACGGAGTGCAACGGCGAAATGAACGAGAATACGCGCATGCGCGCAATGAGCAGTCTTGGACAGCTGCCGTCTGCGGAAAAGCCTAGCTATGGTGGCTAGCCTAACAGACGGCAGCTGCCCGCGACTGCTCATAGCGCGCATGCGCGTATTCTCGTTCATTTCGCCGCTGCGCTCCGTTGTATGGCGCTTATCAACTCGGCGGTCGACGCTCGCGCGTTCAGGTTAAAAAATTGGGCGACTATACTTCTTAACGTCTTTACGCGCGGTTTCTTTGTTTTCAATTCGTTGAATGTTATTCCTAATTCGCTCCGTGAATTAAAGTTTCCGGATGTTTGAGGTACACCTGCTAACATCAGACCACAAATCTCACATGCGTTGTGTCTGTGTGTGTGTGTGTTACCATACGTTGTAATAAAAAGTATTACCATACATTGTGCCAACATAGTGCCAACTCTATAACTTTTTCTACAAGGATGTATAAGAGCGTTCATAAAGTTGCGCTGAACAGTGTACAGGTGATGAAAGAAAAAAAAATGTGGTCTAACGCTCCTAAGTTGCGCTGCGGGGTGCGATGGACACTTTAGTGGGGGGCCCTGGAATAAAGCTGAACAGCCGCTTCTTTCAACGTGATCCAAAAACAGGTTACAGCCCATTTTTGCTGTCTGAGTTGATTGGAGTATACAGCCACCCTGGAACCTTCTACCTCGTACTCATCATAGAGACGTCATAAAATGCCTCTCGCTACTGATCAAAACGGTAACTGTACTGCACAATGGTGAAAACGGTATTTGCCCTGTATAACGCAATCGAAACAGGTCAGAATCAGTCAATTCGTTATCTCCGGATACTACCGATGGATACAGCCACGCGCACATTGTTCTCTTCGTTTTACAGGATGTCAGGGGTAACGAAGTGTCTGAACTTTTGTAAAGTACTGCGACTTTTGTCGGGCCATCAGCCGTGCTAGGTCTTGGGCAGCTGTCACTGCAGCCTAAAGAAATGTAGAAAAATGCAGATTACTTCATATTGACATCCTTCTCCTGTTGCCGTGAAATGTTTCTATTCTTTCCTTTTAAAGTTGATGCAAACAGAGTACGTTTCTGACGGCAGCGCCTTCTATACGACAAATGTGCATATGCCACTAGTCGTATGATTGCTGGCGCCGACTCCTCGAAACACCACTTATAATAATTCCCCGAAGACTATCATCTTGCGTAATGTTGCGGGCATGACGACTCTTGTTGCCGCAATAGGGTATTTGTGCAAGCGCGTACAGATCCTCGTCGCAAGAAGTTTTCCATCGCTATTCCGTCCGCGCTTCGTGCATTATGCTCATGGTGCCTCCGTGGTCATATGCGCACTCAGTGTAAAAACTTCACGATGTTTTGCTGTGTTAGCGCCTGTGACACATTGAAAATAAATAAATTGTCGAAGGTTTATATAACATAACTGATGTTATATTTAATGCGATAATAATGGTATGCCTCGTCTGCTACAATTCTGCGATAAAATAAAGAAACATTGTTCTGTGTCGTATCTGCGATTAATCTAGCGATAATTATTGAAAAATTGCAAAACGTAGAAGTATCAGCAATCTGACGCATTGAGGTCCGCATTCATAAAGTAACGCCAGCCTCTTTATCCTGCTCTTATCACCATATTAGGCTCAGATATCGTTACATTATAGTCATATTATGATAGCTCATTACAGCTGTTACTTATCAATGCACATGCGCAGGCAACAAAAGCTAAATACTTTGTTTGTCATTGCAGCATACTCTTGTTCACATGAACCTCTTACACATGTTTGCACCAAAGCGACAACACATTATCCTGACGCTAGATTTCGACAGAGTGAAAGAAATATTGAAGCTGCAGTTTTCACAGCGAGGCTGTAAATGGCCTGGGCATTCTGTCTGTGCGTGTGCGAAAATCCCTAGCGCAGGATACGCCATAGTAATTGGGCAAACCGCACTACTCACCACCGGTCCACTAAAACTGAAGGGTGATCGTGCAGGAAACGCCAAGCGCACGCTGCAAGCCAGATAATACGAGGCATGTCCAGTCAAAAAGACGCAGGTTGCTCAAATAGAAATATTTAATGGAGCATACGTTAAACTGAAGGGGGAATTTCTGGACAGACAAATTGGATTTACTGGCAGACTGGGTTACTGGCAGACTGGGCTAAGGTTCGACATTCTCTGTCCCATCTGTCGCGCTAGACAGCTTCGATGGTCATCCACCTTTACAGAGTGGCTCCTAGAATTTTTGAAAAGTCGTTCAATGTACCACTAGTAAACATATTTGTAGCGCAAAAAAACCAGACGTAGACACAAGTAAGGAACACATACACAGTGATTCAAACCAACTAGCCCGCATCACCGCCTTGACGTTCAATGTAGTGTCTCTTGTTCCGGGTTTAAGCATTGGGTGCATGTCGCTGAGTGACATGCACATATAAGGAGCAAATCGAATCGCTCTGTCGCAGCATCTTTATAATAAGGGTTATGCCTAATTTTCACTCTTCACGGCACACCCTGTGTATCTGAAAAATAATAATTGCGTCTTGTTTGCATGTATAACTTAGTGCATAGTGTGTCCTTGGTCTTCATATACACGTTGTTTTCTTCAAAATTGGCTAGCGCGAAAATCGACACGGACTAAGAAGGAACACTGATGTACAGGACAGGCGCTACTCGCAACTAAGCTTTATTCATAAACGTCTTCCTACATATATACATAGCCGAGTGGCGCGCGCAGGCGCAATGCACATGACGGTCGACATGGTAATCAGGACCGGGATACCAAAACATATTCGCATTATAACCAAGTGTCTAAGAACAGTCTTTCCTTACTGCGCAGAACAACAGAAGTGTCACTGATACATTCACGGTCTTTCTTTTTAATGTGATAAGCCTCCATTAGTTCTCTCGCCAGCGCATTCCCACTTCTGCCCAGAATTCGAATGCTAGACAGCACTGGCTCACAGGCACAGGTCCTACAATGCGTAGGCAGATGAAAAGTCAAATTATTCTTAACAGAGCGCTCGTGTTCCCGTGCTCGATCGTTGACGCAACGACCAGTTTGTCCGATATAAACCTTGCCACAAGTGAGTGGGATTTCGTACACGACGCCTACGGCGCATGTGACGTAGGGCCGGACGTGCTTTTTTCCGCACGTCGGTTTTTTAAGTGGTCCCGAAATGCGTGGGCATAGCCCAGCCAGTTTATGCGGCGCTGAAAAAACTATAGGTACGTTGTACCGTTGTACCAATTTTGAAGATTATGAACCAACTAGCCCAACAACGTATACTCTTAATATACACGTTGGTTTTTTCTTCCAGTGCCTCCTTCAGTTATTTACTCTAAGGAGCCTTTCTTTTGCTTCCAAAACATATTTGCTTTTCGATCTGTGATTATCCAGTGGGAGTGTCCGAGTCTCACGTTTACTTCACATAGACTCGGCATAATTGCCGGGTGTCGTAGCGTGCACACCGATGGCGCTATGGGAGAAGGAAATCACCCGATGTTTCCATTTTTACTTTCCGTCACGCCACACTCCAAGACACAACTCAGTCGCTTCCCCATTGCTTACCCGACCGATCAATATCAACGCGGCGCCGGTACCGGCAGCGATCATAGACTGTGCCTCCTTATCAGGCACTCAACTGGCTGATGTATTTCTTCACACCCTCGACGCGTCCTCCTGCCCTATCCGCTGTTGTACGGCGCCGTCGAGCGACATAAGGGTGTAAAGTGGAGAGATTTGTGCAGCGATCTGTTACAGATATACCCAGCTAGTGTCATTGTCGCCTTAGGAAACAACTATCTGTAAGAGTTGCGAAAAACGCTAAGGAAATGTTCAAGCCTAGTTTGGCTGTCGTGATTTCGAGCGAGTTATCTGAACATGACTTTTATTTCAGGCGTACTAACTTATTTGCGAGAGTATTAGGTTCCCGTTTCGACAAAAAAGGCCGGTCTTACTTCTTGTGGGGAAAGAGTAATTCACGTCGGTTACGCCAGATAGCGCCAGAGTACCTGCTCCGCCGGCAATGCACGCGCGCAGCCAAATCGGAGGAAGTTTACGTCACTTATGCATCCCCCTCTCCCGTTTACGAGCCGGCTCCAGCCGCCTAGCTAGTTTAGCATCGCCTGCCACGGAGAGCGGCGGCTGTTCGGCGAGCGTTAGGAATCATTTACTGCCGGTTTTCTACGAAGTCGAGCCGCCGCAGCAGACCGCACGTGTCTAATTTCCGGAGCCCTCGGCCCCAAGTGGTGAGCGCGAAAAGGAAAGCCGGTTTTCGTCATTTGTTGACCGCTACAGCCTGCTACGTGTAGCGGAGTCACCGCACAGGGAGCGCATCGTCCTTTGGGCTCCGTCATCTTGCTGTTGCACCGCACGGATCTCCACCATGCAGCACTCTGCTCTCACCGAGGCCAACCTGAATTACCCGCAACTCCAGATCGAGGATGACCCCAAGAAGCAGGCGACGGTGGAGAACATCGTACGCCCTCTCGTCCTCAGCGTGCACACCATCTGCAAGATCCGGGACGTGTTCAACAGCGAGATTGAGCTGGGTTTGATGAAGAACCCTCGCAGACCGTCCTCTCTGCAGATGGAGAACACGTACCTGCCCGAACTTCCCGACGGCACCGAGAGGGGCGAGTTCCTCGCCCTGGACTTGGGCGGAACCAACTTCCGTGTCCTGCACCTTCAACTTGATCCGGAAGGCGAGAAGCAGTTTCACGTCAAATACTATTCTGTTCCGGAACCGATAAGACTTGGACCTGGCGAAAAGTTGTTTGACTTCCTGGCCGACTGCATTCACGACTTCATGGAGACCAATAACTTGATGGGAAAACGGATGCCCCTGGGTTTCTGCTTCTCCTTTCCGATGGTACAGAAGGCGCTGAACGTGGGCATTCTGGTCACATGGACCAAGAGCTTCAACTGCTCCGGAGTTGTTGGCCAAGACGCAGTTCAGATGCTCAAAGACGCCATCGACCGGCGAGGTGACATGGATATCGATATCGTAGCCGTCGTCAATGACACGACGGGTACCCTGGTCAAGGGAGCCTTCCTCGATCACGAGTGTGGCATCGGTCTCATTTTGGGAACCGGGAGCAACGCCTGCTACCTCGAGAAGATCGAGAACATTGAAAAGTGGGAGGGCGACAAAACGGGGATCCGCGAAGTGGTAATCGACGTTGAGTGGGGTGCCTTCGGCGATAACGGTGTTCTGAACTTTATCAAGACGGAGTTCGACCGGAACGTCGACGACAACTCGCTGCTTGTCAACTCGTTCACTTTCGAGAAGCTCTTCTCCGGCAAGTTCCTCGGCGAGTTGGTACGACACGTTCTGGTCAAGCTCATTCGAGAACGAGCCCTCTTCGACGGCAGGGCGTCCGAGACTATCCTCACGAAGGGCACGTTCACGACGGCTGACGTGTCGGAACTCGAAGGCGATGACGGCGAGAGTCGTGCTCGCGAAATTTTGGCCAGGATCGGCTACATACGGGTTACGGACGACGATATCGCTGTCGTGCGCTACGTCTGCGGCGTAGCATCGGCCAGGGCAGCGCTCCTCGTGTCTATCTGCCTGGCGGAGCTACTGAATCGCATGCAGAAGCCGACAGTGACAATAGCCATTGACGGTTCACTTTACAAGCACCACCCCAGGTTTCATCGACTCATGACTTACTTCATCACGATGCTGGCGCCGAACCGTCCTTTCAAGCTGATGCTCGCCGAAGACGGTAGTGGCAAAGGAGCAGGGCTTGTCGCTGCTGTGGCCGAGAGGCTGCGACGTGCGAAGCTAAATGGCTACCATGAGTGATGACTGTTAATCGGTTGGTGTACCGCGCTGTATGTGTGTGAAGAATGAACTGAATATGTTCTGAAAGTGTACAGTGTATTTTGTAAATATAACCCTGCTCTGTTTACTGTGTCTTTTATACATCGTCAATTCAAGGTGGTAAAAGTTGGCACTGTTTTCTGAGTTTTCAAACCTTGCGATGGTTTCGTACTTTACTATTGCTGCCACGGCACAATAGCGAATAACACCGAGGTTTGGCATGAGTTCGCACCAAATTTTACATTGCGCTGTGCTGTCGGCACGTAGTGTATTGTTTATATTGCAAACTGCCTAAAATTTTTGCGGTTGTGTTGTTTCCTTGAAGCATCTATACAGGCCGCATTGAACATTGAAAAGCGAATAGCGAAAATTCGCGAGTCCTGTGTGACGAAGTTGTGCGCTTGATGGTTAAGACAAAAGCTAGCATGTAGGGCTCCAACCTGCGTATATATAGATACTTCAATGCTCTCTGCGGTCATTGTGCTTGGAACAACGTATTTTCATGTTGCGCAGCTGTGATGAATTGCAAATCATTCTGCGGACGGTTATTCCGCATAAACGTGTCGAGGTACGATGTTGATGGAAATTGAAGTAGGAAGTTGTCTCTGCTAGCTACAATTGATGAATTCACAAATACAAGCAGCACAAGGAAGCACAGACGTCAACGCAGCCCATCATGTCTGCATTTACTTGTTCAATGTGTGCATATTCGTACAGTTAATCACAGGACTAGAAATACATAATCTGTCCCACGACGACGTATGCTTATTCGTACAGTTGCTCACAGGACTAGAAATACATCATCTGTCCCACGAATACCTGCTGACTGAATATTCTTCATGAATCGGTCGCCTTTATAATGCTACGTATGCACAGTCCGAAGGAAAAGCTTTACGATGGACAAAATAAAATACGGAGAATTACAATTTCGTTGTTGCAGCAGATAGCAGGGATGCGAAAGTGTGTTGATTTTCTTTCATTTCCAAGTTATCCGCAGTATTGACCAGTTGCGAGTGCTGAATGAAAATAGAAATGGAATACAGTCAAAGTACTTCTTGCATTGTGTCTGTTCATTTGTCACATTTGTTCTTTTGCTGCGTATTAACTCTCCTACATTCGATGACGTCAAGAACGTCGCATTGCATCCTTGATTATTCACCGCATTTTCCTAAGTATGTCACCGCGTCATGCGCAGCTAGAGGTTGTTCTCACAGATCACGTATGCTGAACACCTGGCGTTCACATATGCAGAACACCTGATCGCTGAGAAGCTTCACCAAATGTACAGTCTCGATTTTATGCAGATCTCAATCTAGGAAGTCATAAAACCTATGAAAACCCATCTGCAAACGATCAGCTGCTTATTTAATATGCAGTGTGGATGCGCGTGCAATTAATCAGGTCCAGAGCAACAGCAATATTTCGTTGAAATCTTACCGTAAGCTTTAATTATTAAATGTATTGCAGTATGGGTAGGGTGTTTTGCCCATATACCTGGTTAGAGGATTTTGGGGGCTGTGAATACCTTCTTTGGTAAGCTGTTTCCTATTTATTTATTTATTTATTTATTTATTTGGACAAAGCGATTCTTTGTAGCAGTATTAACGTTTAGCGTGCACTTTCTACTGAGGTTCATCAAAGATATGGTGTAATATATATATATATATATATATATATATATATATATATATATATATATATATATATATATAGCCAATGGAAGGACATACGCTGTAAAAAAAACATTCTATTTTACAAGCGTAAGATCTGCTACAATGAGCAGCGTAACTGCCATCCTAAGGTAAAGTCATGACAATGTCTGATCTGACCAAGGTATACCACGTGGATAGGTAACATGCTTATTCGCCGCATGCGTTTAGCTCATGTTTCGATTTGTTTCCAGGGCATAAAATCTAGTGATGAAATTTGAGTAGGTGTAATAAGTAACTCGGAACAGTTTGTTTATGCATAGCATGAGTGACGTGCCAACTTTTTCGTACTCCATGAATGAAATAACGAGAAAATTGTGGCTCAAACAGAGAACAAAAAAAAAACACACGACAGAATAGGACGCCAGGATAGAAGACAGGATACTGGCGTCCTATCCTCTAGTTGTTGTTTTTTTGAGTCTCAGTTTGCGTCACAATTCTTTCGTTAATCTATGCGCCAGCTTGCCCAACGCAATATTCTGCTTATCCATGAATGGAAGTTTACATGTTCGATCGCAGGGCATATAAACACCCAGGACTGTCATCGCGTGCAGAGAAGCCGTTCAGCTTGTCCGCTCTTCCGGCTGCAGATTATAAGCATGGCGCCCACGGCGATGAGGCCAAATCGTTGGACAAGTTTGGAATGCAGCCGAACGAGGCGCGTCAGAGGAGCCGCCCGGTTCCGCGTTATGGCGTCTCGCTGCCTCTGCTTCTGGCATTGCGCAAATGCAGCCGCGGCGTCAGACACCGGACGCCGCACGGCGTGAACGCGTGCATAAAATTGGAAACTGAGACGAGCCCCTCCTCGGGGCTTCTTTTATCTGTAAGCTGCACGGCCCCTATGCCTGAAAAATAAAGAAGCAATTAAGGCAACACAGACGCAGCTCAGATATCGGGAGGCGAGGAGTGCCTGGCACTCTTCCAAGAGCTCGCGCAGAGCAGCGGCTCTGTAGCCTTTCACGAGGGACGTGGAAAGACCTTGGTGGCCCTTATTACGATGATACGGTGGCCGAGTGACGATCCTCTGTTTGCCGCGTATTGTATTACGTGTCGTAGCTGTTCTTGGCCTTCGGACAAGCGGTAATCTTGCGAGCAGCAGTGCTGATCGATTAGATAAACGCCCACGCGACATTTATATCTTCTTCATTTTATTCTATTCATTGCGGATCCGTGTCGCCATTGTGTTCCGGAGTGCGTAGCACAACTGCCTGAAGATACGAGGACCAAGAGCTCGAAACGATTGACCCGCCTAGACATGTTACAAAATAATGTGAGACTAGGGTGTTATGTATGATATGCGGGTGCTTGTTCTTCATAACGATGTATTACACATACCGTATCTCTGCCCACTGTGCAAGCTTCCAGTGACAAAATTTGGAAAATGCGATTTAGCGCCAGCCATCGTGTGTTAAAAAACATTAGACGTCCGAAGTTTTATAAGTTCTTCCCAGTAAGAGATCGAAGCAGTTATCGGATGTAAGGCATATGATTTAGTTGCTCCGAGTGACTTGACGTGAGCTTCGCACTCGAACTGTGTAACATCGAAACAGTATTGCCACGCCCACTTCTTGTTTTATTAACACGAAAGTGTTTTATGCCGGGGTCCACCACGGCTCCACTGACGCATTTCCGTCACGGATATGACGTTGTAAAATATACAGACTAACATATGGCAAAGAAAAAAAACTGTAAGAAAAAGTTCCGTCACCGGGAGTCGAACTTACGACCTCTCGATCGCCAGCGCGCAGCGCGAAACGACTCCGTCACAGACGACATGTTCTCTGCTACGCTAACGGCGAGCTATTTATGTACACCATTCGCCGGTGGCGGTACTCAGAGATCGGCGGTACAGCGCGTTTTCGTTATCGCTAGCGAGATGGCGCGAAGGGCTCGAAGAGCGCGCTTTGAAAGTCGTCCCCCACGGGGATTAGCGCACGCCTCGACAGGGCGTGGTCGGTCGTGCGGGCGCTTATCTCGTGATCTCGTTGGTTTGTACGTCTTGCGCTCTGCCTGCAAGTTTCCGTTGAGAGCACGAATGTCACTCCTCTCACTGCAGCGGCCGCTTTTGCGAAGGGAGCGCGCTGCTCACACAGAAATAAGTTACAACTGTGACAGTTCCCGCTCATCCTTTGTATGTTCGTTCCGCGAGTCCTTTCTGCTTGAGCAGCGCATTGCAAGTTTCGAGCGGCTTGCCGTTCTTCGCGTAACATTACAATTTGACGCTGTAGCATTCATTCCTTCGCGCTTGGGGCGAAAGAATGCACAATAAACGCTCAACTACGCCTGTGAAGACACGTTTCACTTTCGTGTGATACCGATTCCTATGACAGACGGATCAGCCATGTTTTTTGAATTATTCGGGTTTGACCAGCAAGGACGTTTATCAACGATCGACGCTGTCCGCAAAGCAGTGTTCGAGAAGCTTCTCAATTGTAGTAGATCGTTTTATTAAGATTGCGCGCCGCCCGTGAATGTTCTAGCTTTGTCGAGAGATAATGCCGCCACCAGCGATATGGCTGGAAAGTTCGATAGCGCCTGTATAAAAGCCGACGCGCTTGACCGCTTGTCAGTTGATCGACGGACGACGCCCTGTTCGCCGCTATCATTGTACAGCGTGTATTGCTGTAGTTCTAGTTCTCATTTTCCGGCCACAAGTACGGCCAAATAAACAGTTTCATCCTGCAAACGCCGACTGCTGTCTTCGTCGACGTCACGACCACGTAACAGTATGATACAGCAAAGACCTTCATATTCCCGTAACATCATCCCCGTAACAATATCATCCAACTTCAGCATTTCTGCGAACTGCTTGCAGAATTTCTTCACCCTGCCACTAGTCATTAGCTGCTCCACGGTGGCAGCATTACCATGGGCGTAATAATGTAGCGAAACGTCGGGGTTGTTAAAAGCTAAGAGCATCGGAAGACCAGGAGACGAAGAAGTGTGGGAGCAAGTCCGCACAGGCAAGCGATGAGGAGTCAACACGATGATTCCGGAGAGCACTCATTGGGGGGTTTATTTATCTAACACAACTTGAATTTACAAAATACAATGGTCAATGAATACAAAACATAGAAAATGATGGCATACCCCGTCGGCTTGCATGACTGGTCTCTGGTGGTGCGATGCGATGTGGGCCCCGAGTCCGCTCTCCCAAAAAACGGGTCCGAGGTTCGCGTACCCGTGGATGCTGCAAAACTCCATTTAAGCAGCGACTCGGGCCCGTTTTTGGGAGAGCGGACTCGGGGCCCACATCGCATCGCACCACCAGAGACCAGTCATGCAAGCCGACGGGGTATGCCATCATTTTCTATGTT
This sequence comes from Rhipicephalus sanguineus, assembly GCF_013339695.2. NCBI lineage: Eukaryota > Metazoa > Arthropoda > Arachnida > Ixodida > Ixodidae > Rhipicephalus > Rhipicephalus sanguineus. The sequence continues at coordinate 108,301,890 of NC_051181.1, forward strand.
TTGTATTCATTGACCATTGTATTTTGTAAATTCAAGTTGTGTTAGATAAATAAACCCCCCAATGAGTGCTCTCCGGAATCATCGTGTTGACTCCTCATCGCTTGCCTGTGCGGACTTGCTCCTACACTTCTTCATCTCCTGGTCTTCCGATGCTCTTAGCTTTTAACAACCCCGACGTTTCGCTACAAAGTGGTGGAGGTGCGGGGTAACGATATTCCCGCTCTGAAATTATTCCCCGAGTCAACAATAAGTATCAGGAACCTACCTCTGACTGCTATACTATGACAGAACCCCGTACCTTTGTCTCTGCTATGTCTGCCCCCCAAGCAAAACCTTTCGTCGGACCACCAGTGTTTAGAGGCGCGCCGGAGGAATCTATTTCCGAGTGGCTGCTTTGCTACTAACACGTAGCCTCGCTTAACAATTGGGACCAAGCAACGAAGGAGACCAATCCCCACGCGAGTTTATGTGGTCGCTTGAATCCTGCTTCAGAACAAAACTAGTGCACTTTCTGGAAACGGCACACATTCCAGCAAGCCGCGACGATGCGCACACACGTGCTCGGGTTTCGGTCGCCGGTCTTCTAGCAGCCCCCTGCTGGGCGCTCGCTCGTTCGGGCACGGGGCGCGTACGGAACGACCGGATGTAGCTTCCCCCCGTCGGCTCGAATTCTCCTCCGAGGGTCCCTCTCAAAATAGCAGTCGAAAAAGAACGTCTCTAACACCATTTGGAAAAGAAAAACCTTCTGCTTAACTCTGCCTTTCGCGACAATAAGACTGGCTATATTAAATCTGCGTTGGTGCTCATATTCCTGAAATAGACTGAAATTCCGCCTTTTAAAGGAAACAACCCTGCAGTTTATTTATGCCAACGAACTGCCTATCTTTAGATGGTTGCATACCTCCAATGGCTCATTACACAACCAGGTTAAACGCGGAACTATTACGTCGGATGAAACAGTGACTTTTCTCTCCTCCTCTATAATTTTCTTCCCCCACCCCCTTGCCCCCCGGTGCGAGGTAGCCTACCAGGCTCAGCCCTGGTTAACCTCCCTGCCTTTCTTCTATTCTTATGCTCTCTCTCTCTCTCCACCACGTCTGTATCATAATAACAATAATAATATCTGTGGTTTCACGTGCCAAAGCCACGATATATAGTTGTGAGGCATGCCGTACACGAAGGCCCCGAAAATTTCGACCATCTGGTGTTCTTTAATGTGCACTCACATCGGGCCTCTAGCGTTTTGCCTTCATCCAAATGCGACAGCCACGACCGGGATAGAAACCGCGATTTTGGGGTCAGCAGCCGAGCACCGTAAGCTCTGTGCCACCCAGGTGGACCATGCATTTATATGTTGTGATAATCATTTTCAATGTGAACATTCTCTGTGACCGGAGTCGCAGTAGAACAAGACAAAGAAGTGAGAGCAATGCCGACATAATGCCTGGTAAACTAGGAATGCAAAAGAATAGGCGGCTTTCGTAGGAGTGAGTTATACTTTCGCTAACCATTAGCATTTTCACCTCCTAAGCTATTTTGACGAAATAAAAGGTGCTGCAGAAATGGTTCGGTATTGTACAGACTTTGAATTATATCATTCTCTTCTCCTAAAAGGTGAGCTATAAAACGTGTGGTATATTGCGGGTTTCCGATTCTCGTGTTACTGAATTCAACAAAAACCAGCTGGAAAAGCATAGCTTTCAAAATCCGTCTTTCTCAATGGGCCATCACTGTAATTGGAGACCAGCTAGCACACGTCGACGTCTGGCGCATGCTTATGTCACGGCTTCCCACACTGCCCTTATGCTGCCGATAATCAAAGACGAAGACCAACAATCTCATCTAAATCTAAACCACGCATTTGCACGTGGCAGCGGCCGACGACAGTGTTTTTCGTCATCGCGATGACGACTGAACGTGAGGCTCCAGGTCACACGAAGGCGGCGCCACTTTTTCATTCAGGACAAAGTTTTGGCTGCGCATTGCAGGTTACATAGAAATCTTATAAGGAAAATGTATTTATCGATATTCCGTAGAGGCGTATAGTAGCCTCGCCAATTCGTGTAGGATCGCGTGATAGAACATTTTGTTCAGCGTTTTCAAATTGGCGCGCTACACACCATTTTTCGATTGTCGTGACAATATTAAAATTCAGTTCTCGTTTAACAGACAAACCGTGCTCATTTTATTCAGTACCAATCCTTACATATACGGCTCTATCTTGGTAGGTTTTCTGAATGATTCTCCGCCCCTTTAATGATCAAATTTTAAGAGTAAGTGTGAGCTCAAAAAGCAGCTATTTTCTTAATGGTTAACAAATGGGGCCTTCAACAGGCCGCATGCGTCTGTAAGAGAACTTAAAACATTTGGAGCGTTCATCTTCCATTGTAGTGGTCCTTACATCTATTTGATGAAGAAAACTGCGCTTTCACTTTCTCATTTACTCGAGAGACAATAGGCAGCCGGCACCACATGCCTGCACGAACATTTCTTTTTGTAATATCACTACATAAAAAAATTACGACAGCTGCGCACCCGTGGTGCCAAGCCTGAAGGAAGAGCGGAGCTGGGTCACCTTCCTTGTTTCTCCTTATTTTTCTTTCTTTCTTCTTCTCTTTCTTTCTCTTTCCCTTTTCTTATCTTTTTGTATATGTTTCTTTCTATTTCTTACTTTTTCTATAACTCTCTCTTTTTCTTTCTCTCTCTATTTACCGCTTCCTCTTCCTTTCCATCTCTTCCTCTCTGTTTATTTCTATCTCTGTCTTTGTTTCACTCGATTTCTCTCTTTCTTTCTTTCTCTCTCTGTCTTGCTCTCTGTTTTTTCGATCTCTTTTTGTGTCTTTCTTTCTGTCTATTTCTTTCTCCGTCTTTTTATGTCTTTTTACATCTTTACTTCCTTTATTTCTCTCTATTTGTCTCTTTTTCTTTCTTTCTATCGCTCTCTCTCTCTGTCTTTCTCTTTCGCGTGTTCTGCACGTGTTTTGGGAGCGAAGCAAAAGATGAACGACAGGGCGAAGAGAGCGCGTGTCGGTTGAGTTATTGAGCTCATGATGACAGCCTCGTTGGACACGACCGACGGAGTTTCTTCTCGCGAAGAAAGTGGATTTCGTTTTCTTTTTGTATTTTTCCTCCTCCTCAACGGCACTCATCTCCTCTCCTCCCCCTTTGCTTCTCCCTCTCCACTTCGTCGAACGCTCGTAGCTGTTGTAGTCGGTAGTGGGGCTTGCACGATTCTTGTGGCGCATACCCGCCTGAGGTTTTTTGTTCGCGTTAAACAGATTACGGCTGGCTTAAATAGCTCCGCTGTTAGTAATACGTCAAAACAGTCGCGCTGGCCAACTAAACAGTGTCTTTGCTCATAAAAATATCTGATGAATTATAAACCATACGAATATACAGTACCGTCCACCCTTCAACGTAAAACTAAGTACTCTAAGCAGCGTTATCCGTGATGTATCATCACATTCCCAGTGGAGATATTCTCTGGCAGCATGTGATTTGGCATGAGGTGTACTGCTGTTGTGACAATTCAAGTCTTCTTCTCAAAAGCGAATTGAAGCAAGTCGTAATTGATATAAGGTACTAAATTTAAGAGCAGGCCATACTTTATCGCAAATACAACTGCAAGACTTGCGACCATCTGTATTCTTGCAATCACTTCGGGTAGGGCTTGCATATGTTCCTGAGAGGTGAATATATTTTAGCGGTCCACTTTATTAGGGTCCTGCAAGGCATGCCAACGCACGCCTTCCACGACCCTGATAAAGGTTTTCAACCAACCGACCACGGTAGTCTAGAGGACATGCCCTTGGCCTGCTAAGCTCGATCACGGACGTGATCCTGGTGGCACGGTATGACCTACGTCGCTCTTGCAAAGGCAGTCCATATCAGTCGCCAATGTTGGAACGAATTGCGGTTGAAAACCTATTGTGACGGACATCAACGCGCGGCGTACGATAGAAGCGCGACTATGTGAGGTGGGAACTAATAATCAAAACAAAAACTCAATGCAACTTTCCACGAATATCTTTAATTTGAAAGGCGGGAAAATAAACTGGGAATTTACTTCACGGCTTATCAGGATAAATGCTGACTGTCTCATTTTTTAGGTCGGTCGCCAGAATAGGGGGGCATATGCAGGCAGTCTGCCAATATGGGCTTGCGGTTATTCGGAGAGTGTTCGGCGCATTTTAGGCGCATTTTCGGCGCATTCATAGATCAACAGGGCACCGCTCACTTTTCCGCAGCGGTTTCGCGCTTATTTTTCGTAGGCTACTAACGCGACAGCGTTAAAGAGCTCGTTTCGCAGAAATTCCGGTGTCGGCACCGTCATCGTTGGTTATGAGCAAAAAATCATCGTCTTGCCCGTGACCGAAAAATCGAGAAGGATGCAAATAAAATAAATATTAAATAACTTCGGTTTGAGTGAGAATCAAAGCCAGGTCGTCTGCGCGGCACGCAGGTGTTCTACCGCAGAGCACAATATTGCAAGAAATTGCTTCGGAAAAGAACACTATATGAATGTCATGTAGTAGAAGGAGTCTCCTTAAGGTATGTAATATCTCGTGGCAGGAACGTAGACTGAATTCCAACGGCAAGCTGGGCGAGTTGGTAATTAAACATACTTTTCCGATATCGGCTGCGTGACCCGGACGGAGGACTAAAAGGAAGGGACACAGACGAGCGCCGACTGACAACTGTCTTTGGTTCTTTCACACGCGGTGGTTAATAAACACAAAAAATGATCACATGGCGCGTGCATGCCGCGACAGCGTGTCGTTTGTTTACGCAATTAAAAAATTGCGCTTCCTTATCGTGCAAAGTGATAGAGGTCTGGCTGACGCACGCACTTTGATTCACATGCACGTGGTAAGCTTCCTGATTTCTTTATTACTTTTATACGTGACCTTTATTTCATGAAACATTGGTTCGCAGTGGCACGTTTTGCAATGCGCAGTAGCACTGACAGTTGGGCGAGTTGGTAAGGGTTCATGATTAAGAAACGGCGCAACGATGGGTCACGCGAGACTGACGATGCAGACGACACGAAGACAAGCGCCGGACTCTCAACTAATCTTCATTCACTTCGACACACACTTTTACACCCACACGTAGTCACAAAAAGAATAAAAAACACACACAAAGGAAACAAAAATATATCACATTTACCTATTCAAATACAAGAATCCTTTCTTTTCTGCAGGGCGATGGACTGAACCCTGATACATGAATTCTTGTTATTATGTATGTTTAAAGCCTCGATTATCTCGCGAGATGTCTATACATGATTACTGGCAATGATGTTAGTTTTGCTGTATTGGGGAGCGCACCCACACTCCCTGCAATACGCAGCTATATGCGATAGGCCATCAGCGAGTGTTTGCCTCATGTTCTTTTAATCTAACGTTCACGCATCGTCCGGTCTGCCCCATGTATACAGAGTCACGCGACAAGGGGAGATTGTACACTACACCTGTGGCACAGTCAGTGGCTGGAGTTCTGTGGGTCGCACCACAACCTACGTTCTTTCTCACATTCGTTTCATTTGCCGTCTTGCTAACCCGTGCGCAAATTCCTCCCAGCTGATTAGGCGTTGAAAAAAACATGGCTGATCCCTCTGTCATAGGAATCGGTATAACACGAAAGTGAAACGTGTCTTCACAGGCGTAGTTGAGCGTTTGTTGTGCATTCTTTCGCCCCAAGCGCGAAGGAATGAATGCTACAGCGTCAAATTGTAATGTTACGCGAAGAACGGCAAGCCGCTCGAAACTTGCAATGCGCTGCGCAAGCAGAAAGGACTCGCGGAACGAACATACAAAGGATGAGCGGGAACTGTCACAGTTGTAACTTATTTCTGTGTGAGCAGCGCGCTCCCTTCGCAAAAGCGGCCGCTGCAGTGAGAGGAGTGACATTCGTGCTCTCAACGGAAACTTGCAGGCAGAGCGCAAGACGTACAAACCAACGAGATCACGAGATAGGCGCCCGCACGACCGACCACGCCCTGTCGAGGCGCGCGCTAATCCCCGTGGGGGACGACTTTCAAAGCGCGCTCTTCGAGCCCTTCGCGCCATCTCGCTAGTGATAACGAAAACGCGCTGTACCGCCGATCTCTGAGTACCGCCAACGGCGAATGGTGTACATAAATAGCTCGCCGTTAGCGTAGCAGAGAACATGTCGTCTGTGACGGAGTCGTTTCGCGCTGCGCGCTGGCGATCGAGAGGTTGTAAGTTCGACTCTCGGTGACGGAACTTTTTCTTACAGTCTTTTTTCTTTGCCATATGTTAGTCTGTATATTTTACAACGTCATATCCGTGACGGAAATGCGTCAGTGGAGCCGTGGTGGACCCCGGCATAAAACACTTTCGTGTTAAAAGCTACTTTAACACCAAACCGGCCTGTGACGTTCATCAATCCATTAGACAATTTATGCACGTACGGTACAATGGCAAATTTCTTGTTACTTTCCATGTTTTTTCTTTTCTTGTTCCCGTTCTGATCACTTCAATGCTCGGATTAACTTCTCACATGATATGGTCACTACATGTTCCGGAAAACCTGCGCACACCAACCGGCCTACTTGTCTAAACACACTCTTTTATTCTATAACCGCACGTCTTCTGGACCGCCGAGCTTAAGCAGGAAATGGCGATGACATCCTTTTCAACTTTTGAGTGTACTGACGAGTAACATAAGATGTATTTTTTGGAGCGCGGCCACAATTGCCAACATACATGACCGGGCTCCACGAAAAGCGCCAAATCAAGAAATCTTAATTCTTGCTGCTCATGAAGGTGATGTGTAAATTTAAGACCCCTGAATTTCTGCTTGAAGAGCTCCAAAATTTCATTCATTGTTTTTGAAGAAAGGCTCTCATCTACCAGCACCAAATAATAATCAGCATAACGGACTTTACACATGATGTTGCTGAACAGCAAAATCCCCTGTCACGCGCTTCAAATTTTTTTCTTCTGAATTATTTTTATTTATGGTTCTGATGTATATATACATACATATACACATACGGGACATCATGACGACGGCAAAAATCCACCGAGTATGTCCATATAATTGCTATCGCGATAAATACGCAAACGGAAATTCTTGGCGAAAACATTTGTTGGTGAGGCGCGATTCCAACCCGTGGATCCGTAAGCGAGTGTCGCGACCACTCGGCTGTCCAGGCACGCTAGCAGAGCATAACATAGCCTTGTATAATATAGAATAGCAAGGTGATGGGAAAGAGAACTGATGGTGAGGAGGAGGGACAGGAGGAGGAGAGAGTGTAAAGCATAGCACAGGAAGAAAAAGAACGAGATAAATATAGAGAAAGCAAGAGAGAAAGAGAGAGAATCGAAGAAAGAAGCATAGCATAAAAACAAAGAAAGCAATAGAGAGAGAAAGAGACAGATAGAAAGAGCGAGGAAGAGAAAGAAAGAAATACAAATAAAGGGACAAAAATACGTAGAAAAACAGAGATGAAAGAGAAAGAAAGAGAGGAAGAAAGAAAAAAATAAAGGCAAAAAGAGGCCGCCCAACTCAGCACTTCCTTCAGTCTTGGCACCACTTATTCGACGCTGCCTTAATTTTTGGCCTTCGGAATGCATGTACTGACAGAATCAATATACTTGACTGTGTGACCGTCACAGTATCCATTAATTTCTCGGTTCATTTGTTTTCTTTCTGCACAAATATTTGATAAAGCGATACAACTTCTTCAAACTTTAGAAATGCCTTGAGTTAGGTCTGTAACAAAAAACGCAGACACTCATTCCTCACGGCATATCAAACGTATATTCGGTCAGTGCATTGCTACGGAGCGGCTCGCCGACATTGAGACGTACTCAATCGTGAAATGAATATTGTAGGTATCTGCCGTCCTCTCCAGCTGCTCACATAGGCCACTAGTCAAACGCAGGTCGTCACCCCTTAGGCGTTATCAGCTGTCTCATTGGGCAATTTTCACCTCTATCGCTGGAGTGGGGCATTCGCCAGCGTTTTCGTGAGAGATAACATAAATGAAGTAAGCTATACATATCCGGCGCGGGGCGGGTTCTGACTGGTGGCGCCTTCGTTCAGAGGCAAAGCGAAAGCAATGGCGTGCAAATGCCGGCAAGGGCGCAGGCACTTTAGCTACGAGGCCGGACCGTGACTGCGCTGCTTCATGATGTTACTTCGTGCCTACAGTGTCCTGCACTGCTGAAGTGCCTCTAGCGTGGAACTAATTACAAACAGACATGTTCAGCTTGGCATAAACAAACAACAAAAACGCCACCTTTGAACATTATTTTGCACGTTTGTAAAAACTATGAGCAAAACAAGCTACCAGAACCAAAGCTGCGCATGGACCTCAGAGCGTGTCATACGGTCAAGATTGCGTGGTGAGAAGATACTCAATGTCACGAAAAGATTTTCGTGTATTGCTCTGACCAGCTGCGACAACTCTTCTGTTATGAGTTAAAGTAATTTAGATTGCAAATTGGGCACGGCACCACACGCATCGTATTACACGCACGCTCTGCATAGTGTACTGAAAAGAGCATATCGTATTTCGCTCCTAAGGGAAGGTGCACCAGAGCGTCTGAAAAATAAACGCACCTTGTTCCGACTAGTCCCACGTCGTCAGAACTCCCTTCGTTTTCTCTGGACAAGAATAAAGTTAATTCAACAACAACAGCAACCTTGTTCGGAGCAAGCTGTGTGGAGAGTCGCTTTCATACTGTGCTCCTTCCGCCCAGAACAGTAGAGTCAGTTACAAGCGTCGCTTCAGCGACCGCTTTGAGTTTATGCATCTAGCCACTGTGTGAACAAAACAACCATGCCAGTAAAAAAGCAGGCGGTTGAATTAGTGTGGGTATCATAGAGCCAACACACCAATAAATCGAAAATATAAGCGAATTTTCGACAGATTTCTCATTAAAATTAGATACTCATGTCTCATGAGTTGAAAAATCCGGCATAGTTGATGTCAACACGAATGGCCAAAAAAAAGAAAGAAAGAAGTATTGAATGCGTTGCTCGACGCGTTTCTGATGCCTCTATATTTTCGGTATGACTAATTCCTTTAAATATTGGGTTCAGCTCATTTCAATTCGAACCGCACCCCCTATTGTCTCCGTAGTTGTGGAGGAAATTCCGTAAAAATTTTCTGCGGCTGGACGCACGCGCGCTTATCCCACCATGTGTCTGCTCCCTCCCCCTTCACCTTACTAAGGAGGAGGAGCTTGGGATTAGGAGGCTTCGGACAGGGGTGGCCCTTACACCGATTATCATCTCAACGTGGAACTGGTTACACTTACCTGTGGGTGTTACGTCTTCGTACTGCTCTGTTAAGTGATGCAAGCGTATACATACCATCTTACACGAACACGCCAAAGGTTATAATCAGAACGCTCCCGTCACCTCCTTCAAGCCGGCTTTCGCTACAGTGACATGACCAGCTATGACCGCTGAATACATGATGACAGGTTCCACAAGAGACTGATTCACATCATACACAACACCAGTCTTACGGCTCACATATAATACAGATGCATATGTACACAAAATGTTATGCCTTAAAGGCAATTCTATGTCACAATAAAAGAAAAACACCGCTTGTCATGATAAACCATATCGGCGTCACCGTAAATATCTGCCGTAAAAGCACTCCTTAATGAGTGCGCTCGCTGTTGGCGGCAAGTTATCTTTTCGTCCACTTTACTTTCTTCGCATTTATATCACAATTATTACAAATAACATCTCCTATACTTTCATTGGCATTATTCTCTGTAAGTTCTCATTGATATTGTGTCTAACAAAGAAAAACGAGCCCTTAAAAATACACCTTCCTTGCATTCATAGCAAGGGTCTCGTTCTGGCAGACTTGATGCCTTCAGGTAGTATGCGAGGGATCATTGGTCAGCTGCCAACTCGTATGGATCACGTGCTACGTGACGCCAAAAAGGCAGAAAAAAGAGTGTTCCACACTCGCCGCCGTGGCTGCGATCGGCGCTGACTAACACTCCTAGGTTTAAATGCACATATATACCTCATAAAGTGACGGGGGGATGACCGCCGCTGTAGCTCAGTGGTAGAGCATCGGACGCGTTATTCGAAGGTTGCAGGTTCGCTCCCTGCCGGCGGCAAGTTATCGTTTCGTGCACTTTACTTTCTTCACATTTATATCACAATTATTACAAATAACATCTCCTATACTTTCCTTGGCATTATTGTCTGTTAGTTCTCATTGATATTGTGTCTAACAAAGAAAAACGAGCCCTTAAAAATACATCTTCCCTGCTTAAGGAGGGTACAGTGAGGCTGAGTGCTCTTTTATTGCAGAGGAAAGTGATCTATGGGTGGCAGCAGCCTGGATGGTAAACAGTGTAGAGTTAGCTGTCGTGGCTGCCATCTCACACACCTGCAAAGAATGGAGGCCGCATGTAAGCATAACGCTCAAAGGCAACATGATATACATAACTCAGATGATGCGGCTATTTCCACATATTTTGTACATTTACTGCTCACAGTAGACGTAGAAATACAGCAAACCCCTCCAATACCCTTTATCAAAAACATACCTCCTTGTGCTATCATCAGTCATGCAAGCACAGTAACTTTAGAATTGCGCTACTAAGCTCGTGGTCGCGCATTCCATGCACGACAACAGTGGCCGCTTTTTGATGGAAGCGAAGTGCAAGAACGACCGAGCGCTTCCATTTAGGTGCATGCTAAAGGTCCCCAGATGGGCAAAATTAATGTGGTCTGCCATTACAGCTGCCTGACCAATATATCATATCTTTGGCCTGTAAAACCTTACAACTGCATTACATGGGAAGGAACCGTATATGTCTTCAAAATTAACCAGAGTCCCCTAATATTACACCACCTTATAATCTGATTTTTGCATTAGCACGTCATGAAATTCTTATAAAGCTACACACCTCCTGGCGCTGCGTCAAGGCACATCACTATTCGTATTTTAAGCATCAGATTAGTCTGAACACCAATCCACAGTATGAAGTGTCGCTGCGGTACACGGTGCACTCACATTGAGGGATTGGTGGGCAAGGTGCTCTTATGCATACAACTTTTTCAAAGATGCAGCGCTGTCCGGGGCGACAAAAGACGTTCTGCGAGGGAAAGAATATGAAACCAACAAGCGTGAAAATGAGCATAGAGAAGCACTGAGTCATTGTGTTTTTCGTACCTGTCAGCGTACCAATAATTGTACTTCCGATAACTGCATGATATGTCATTTTTTTTCCTCGACAGATAATTTTCACATAGAAAACGTTTACTGTATATTTCTTAAGTAGATGATAAAATACTTGAAAAATCCATGAATAGTTACCGAACGCTGATTGTGGTTAGTTTCTTTGTTGTTATCATCTGTAGAGTTTCAATCATGCATTTTTAATATCTGTATATAGTTTTATGATGCTTTTTCACCATTGTAACCGCTTACCGAATTATGTAGGTATGCGTTACAATTGGTCACATTACTAGCTAGCCAGGCTACGGGACCAAACCAGTTTTAAAAGGTTTCCGGTTAAGTCAAAGTCAATGTGACAATAAAAAGACCTACAGCGACTGCCGACTCGAAACATTAATAGCCTATCCTGCAAGTGCACTATCTGTTAATACCTCGCATATCCAGGCCAATAATACTCTGCCGCGTGCGCCAGAGCTAAACACGAGAAGATGCAAAGTGAAAGGCAACACGTTTAAGAAATGATACACGAATTAATGATACCGTAGACGCTAGACTCCAGTAAACATCGATGTTTGAATAATCATTGGCATAAAATAAAGTATGATCCGATTCAATCCAACTCACTTCAGAGCATCGTGATTTTTCTGACAGCACACCAAATTAAGTGATATTAAAAATCACGATTTTCGGTTAGCACACCAAATAAGTGAATGCCTATGGTTCGAATCACTTTGTTGAAAGCAAAACGGCGGGATTGTTAAGATCGTTCGTAACGTATTAATTAGCGCACAAAACAAACAATGTGAAAAGGAAGAAGTGCGGCAACAAAGAGTAGAAGCAAAGTAGTTGTATGTTGTAACTCGGCTCTTGCACAGTTTAATTCTACGAACCGTATTCCTACGTCGAGAAACTCACGTGTGGAATTACAAGAATTGATGCCGAGTACATGCCAATGACCGAACACTTACTCCACATCTACGGCCGGCACCAGGCCTTGGAAATCCTCCACCTCCCTGGAATCGTTGCGCTTCCGTGAGCAGAGCTGAAACAAGCGTACCAGGTTAAAAGATCGCCGTTTTGAAAGCCCACTGTTCTATATGTATGCCCGCCGGATGCCGCTTCACACCTCCGGTGATGTGCAAGATACCATAGCTGTACCCCAAGGATTTTCAACACGTGACACATATTTACCTACTGAAGTTTATCGCTTATTCATGATCTTCGATGTGACTTCAATGCGACAGGAGAACGTATTAAATTGTGCTAGATAGATAAAGCTCGAAGTGCCCTCCTAAAGTTGCTATTTTAAATGAAAGAAAAAGCGCTCAAACAACACTATTAGCTCATCAGATGCCAACAACAACCGTATTTTACCTTCGAAATGATTTCACAGCAGAAAAACTCGTGGGTAGAGCTCACCTGCCGACAGCAGTGTCAAGGCAAACAGCAGGACCAAGGACTTCATAGCGACGTTCGTATACCAGCGGAGAAACTGACGATCCAGAAATGAAAGCGTGGAGTTTATATTAGACCTATCGCACGTGCGAGCTACGTATCAAATTACCATTCGGGGACTCCTGGGGTGCGTCATTGGTTCAAAACAGGCTTGCACAGAAAGCCGCTCAACGACCATGGAAGACACTTTTATTTTTCGCTTGAAGGAAAAAAAAACAGGACCCAGTCTTTAGAGGCAATCCCGATGGTGCGTCTGCGCAGACGGAGACGTGCACGTGTAGTGGTGTTGCCAGTATAGATAGGCAATGTGACATTGAACTCTACGCAGCGATCGAAACACGTTCCTCCGGCACGTGTAGCGATGAAACAAGCGAGATGGGTTAAGTCGTAGTTTCCAGTCATCGCGTCGGCAACGCTGCCTACTGCGTGCTATCGGGTACGTTCGGGGGTGTTAATGTACTTACCTTATCGTTATGGCTTTTCGTAGCTCCCTTCTAGTGTCTTTTACACGACTTTCTCAAACGTCCTTGTGTGATTTTTGCCGTTTTGTGGTCATTTGATCAGCGTCTTTCATGCTGTATGCGTTCTCTTCATTACCGCTGAGCGCATTACTACTAGAACAACGCTTTCCCCTTTCGCAGATGTTAAGTGGCAAAGATATTGTTTGTAATATATACCAGTGCTGTGAATATCTCAGGCTTTTCTAACGTTGAAGAATATGCTGTAACATTTGCTTACGCTGGCCGCCGCTATGGTACAGCGGTTACGGAGCTCGGCTGCTCACCCGAAGGTGGGGGGCTGGATCCCGGCCATGTCGGTCGTATTTCGATGGAAGCGAAATGGTAGAGGCCACTGTAGTTAGATTTAGGTGAACGTAAAATGACCGCAGCTGTTCAAAATTTGCGGATCCCTGCACTACGGCATGCCTCATAATGATATCGTTGTTCTCGCACGTAAAACACCAGAAATTATTATTGCAATGGTTCTCATTTGGCTAATAAATCTTGAAGTACAGGCACGGCGAACTGCAGTAACAGGGATGCTACATCTGTCAAAGAAGTTGTATTTCCTGCTTATTCTAGGTTCCACGAGAGTAGACTTGTCAGCGTTGTTCGCGAGTTATGCAAATTTTACGGACGAGTACATGAACCTGAACTTTGGGAACTACCAACAACGACATCATGAGAATAGGAAGGAGAAATAAACACTGCAGTGTTTATTTCTCCTTCCCATATGCCTTTTTTTAGGCAAGAAAACGTTTTTCTTTTGTTTTTCTTTTTGCAGAACGCGGATGTCAACTTCTCATTACGTGAGGTGGACGTCCGTTGTTCAATTGTCTGGCAAATACGTAAAATGTCGCGCATTTGTAACAACATGTGCAATATTGAAGCGCGTCTGTACTACTGGTCGGCAGAGCGGTAAGATTGTTCAATGCCGCGCTGCTCTATCTCATTTAAGGAGTATTATCTTCTTAGGTCCTTTTCTTTGTGCACAAACGGTTATCTAGCTGTGACTCACAGCTGCTCTCAGGTCATCTATCTTGTCTGTCGAGCGCGTGTTTATGGAGCGTGGTCGTATGAAGCCCGTCTGAAAGCGTTCATACAATACTTGAAACACCTTTATCTGTTTTGTTTTCTTCCTTTTCTCTTTCTTTCCATAGTTTCTGGTTTTTGTCGGGTAAATCACTAACAGTCCGCACTTCAGTTCACGTACTCGTTATTTCACACTTCGTAAAGCATGAGGTGAGACATGAAGGTATGTCGGGGCTTGCAGGTTGTTTCTGCCCATTTCGGTACACTTGAACAAGAACTTGCCTTTACACTGCCTCCCAGTGATAGCAATGGCGTTAAACTTACGGAATCGAACCAAAAATTGAAAATTTAGAGACAAACACGCTTTGAATTACTAGTTGAAAACCTTACGCTTCTAACTGCTTAAGAGTGAGAAATCTGAATGTTCCAAAAACTGCCTTTTTCAGAAAAGAGAGTCTTATTTCACTCGTACGGGTAAATGCCGTCACAAGTTGAGCCTCAAGTGAGCGGCTTTACATGGGTTAAAGTTGTAATTTCCTAGTATTTCAAGCACCGTGATACTGACCTACACAGAAACAAAGTTAACCCCTTGTGATTCGTAAAATTCTTTGTACACTGAAAAAGCTATCTTTGGGGCTTCAGCACCACACATCCTTTTAGATTTATCTAAATATCATAAAGAGGATGATAAATAGCAAATAGCTTTTACTAAATCGAGAAAAAAAATTGTGCGCTGCGTAATGGGATGCATGCTCGTCTATGGCTGGAATCTATTGTGGAGAAGGGGCATCACTGATGCATTTATTCATCAAGTGTTGCTGTGCATAGAAAGCGTGTCTGTTGTGCAGCCCAGTCGAATTAATATTTATTTATGTAGACTGCAAAAACTGTTATTCTTCGTAGTACTCAATGAAAACGTACACTTTTACAACTTCAACTACTTATACAGGTATTCTTATACGACTTGAACAGGAAAGGCGATTCGCTGTTTAGTGAAACACTTTTATACTCCCCTGCTCCTACTGGGAACGAAAATTGGTTCTCTTTTGTCGGATACCTTGACGCTGGCGCCATTCGAGGCATTTGCTTGCTCACATGCCCATGACACCGCAAACGTTTATCAAGAGCTCCCTCTGATGTCACATGCATGTGCGTGCGTCACCCTCTTACATGCGCCAACCTTTCGGTGAATGCGTTGCGAGGTAACTCGTTAAACATTTATGATACCGCAAATGCATGTGCTCACGTTGAAGGTCGTGCATCGTTGTCCGTCTGAACGCACTATCCGCAGGTAACGCCGCATTGCAGTGGTTCATATGATAGAGAAAAAGAAATACTTTGGAACAGAGCCGACTTTGGTACAAAATTAACCTCCCCCTCTTCCTCACTTCATGGTTTTGCTATCAAGTAACTTGAGCCGGCTAGAACATATTGTTCAAGAATGTTTCAGTGTGGTTTGAACGTGAACCAGAAACTGACATCAGTACTGCAGGAAACAATGAAAATATGTACAAAGCAAGTATTAATTTCTGTTGAATACGCAGCAGTGGATGGAGAATATGCATATTTGAGAGCTTTAAGAAGATCAGAAAGAGTCTAACGCCGAAGTGGAAATATAGAAGCATTAAAAAATTCGCATAAAATACATTCAGTGACGCGCAGATGGCCGCAGAAATTAGGAAATAAGCGATAGCATGAATTCTGCGATACGTTATCCCCCCTGACGCCAGTTCTACGAATATGAATGACTATTCGTACTTTGAGTGAGTGGCCGTGTTGTTCAAACACGGCCATTTCGTGCCCTTGCAATAGCCAAAGTTACTTCAGAAGTAGTCATTGCTGATGAATTCTGTAAAGTAATTACCCGAGAGAGCATTACTGTCGCTAGTGGTGAATTTCAGTACTCAGCAGAGATGGCAAAACAAAAAGTTCTTGCGTGTTCTCATTCGCAACATGTGCAACTAGACTACGATTGCTCTATGACTGAGCTGAAATATGCACTTGCGTCTTGCAAAAATAAGTCTGCGGCAGGTCCAGATTTAATTACATAGAGTATGCTGCAAAACGTTGGTCCAAATGGTCGACTCGCACTCTTACGCCTGCTTAATGACTCGTGGACAAATGAATGCGTCCCTCAATCTTGGAAGACAGCTGGTGTGATACCAATATTGAATCCTGGTAAATCTCCGCTTTCTCTTCAGTCTTTTCGTCCTGTAAGCCTGGCAAGTTGTTTTTGCAAGATTATGGAGAAAATTATTGACTAGACTGCAATGGTGGTGTGAACGCACACAGGTACTTACAGAACGCATAGCAAGATTTCGAAGGAGGCGGTGCACTATAGATGTAATTTTAGATATCGTTACTTGTGTTGAGCACGAACGATCTGAAGGAAATGTAAAAGTAGCGATATTTTTAAACCCTAAACGAGCTTTTGATACTGCCCATCATATACATGTTTTGAGTGGCCTCTTAGAATTGGGAGTCTCTGGACGGACACTGCGGTGGATAGGTGATTTTTTGAAAGAGAGAACGGCATTTATTGAAACAAGCCAAGGAGAGAGTTCTCGTCATTGTCTCAGTCAAGGAGTCTCACAAGACAGTGTATTAGGTCCATTTTTGTTTAACTGTGTCATGGCGAAATTACCACGCAGAGTGCAACCAGGAATTCATTACTCGCTATATGCAGACGATGTCTGTATTTGGGCCTCCGGTTCGTGCACCAGACATGTTAAAAGAATTTTGCAGGACGGCCTAGACATTGTAGACAAATTCATAAAGGAAAGAGGAATTGAACTGTCTCACGCTAAGACGGCTGTACGACCTTTCACCGGAAAACATCTAAACAACTTTCAGCTGTATCTTGAGGGACAGCCTCCGATTATAGTAAAGCAACACAAGTTTCTGGGTATTACTCTCGACAGACAACTCTCTTGGAACGGTCATATAAAATCCCCTGAAGAACAAGTAATCGCAATGATTACTGTTCTTCGACGTGTTGCAGGCACAACAGTGAGTTTGTTAGTGTCGTCACTACTGACAGTACATAATGCCCTGATAAAACAAAAGATCGCATATTCTTCACCAGTTATGCATGGGCTCTCTCGTTCATCTGAAGAGTGGCTTCAGCGATTAATAACCATAAGTTTAAGCCTATGCTTAAAATTCCCTCGAGCAACCTCGAGCGCCTTGGTAATTGCAGAGGCACGACACCCCTCGTTTCCTGTGATGAGGGCAACAGAATCCTGCCAACACTACTTCCGTGTCTCAGTACAGCATAACAACCAACCACTAGCAGTGGCACCAACTAAGAGAAGCCAAGCTAGCATAAATACGATCGTTGAGGAGTAGAAAAACGTTTTACCAAGGCATGAATTTTGGAGCTCAGATGTGTTTTGTCCACAGTGGCGACTTCTAGCCCCTAATATTCAACTTTCTATTGTAGGAATCATTCGAAAACGAGACATGTTTATAGTAGCAGCACAGCAAATGGCATTATACGAGATAACCTGCAGGTGTCCTGGTTATATACAAGATTACGGTCATTTGACTCATTCATGTGACAATTCATTCAATTCAAACATTTATTTAATGGACAACGCATTTTCCAAGCTGATGTACATCCAGTGTGCCGTTTTTCTTTGCCGGAAAATCCATTTCAGATGCCTGGACATAAAAACGAAACAAGGTTGTCTTTTAATGCAGATGCAACTTACACTTTTGCTTGCTGCCGACGTATAAGGCAATGGTCTGAATCGGCGTATCCTCAAGTATATGCTCTCTAGCTACTCTAGCTACTCTATTCTGTAAGAAATCGCGCAAAACAAAAAGACCGCCTCTCACTAACAAATGCTTTGAGGCGTATAACGGCAGCAAAAAGCAAGAATCTCTAAGAAGATATCAGCCATTATCTGACGTTGACAATCCTCGTCGATGTCTCTCGCACAGGTCTTTTGAAATGAACCTTCCATAGTCTTGATGATTTAAGACGATGTGCGTGAAAATAACTTTAACACTTAGAGGCATACATATAGAGACACAAGATAATTTAATGCAAGAGCATACTGGCAGAAAATGTTACATGCTAATCTGGCTCCTTCAGATGGAGAACTTGAGTCAACATTAGAGCAGACTTGGAGCTGAAAGCACGCATGTATTCGGCTATGCCTCGTATACTCACATCGATAGATGGGTGGACAGGGGGCTCTGATGCACCGTACTTGTTGGGGAACGCAGCGCTGACCAGGACGGCAGACCCGATTCTGCATTCGAGATAAGAATGTACCTCGCCATATATAAACGAATCAGACGTCACAATTTGAACTGTAGAAGAATACCCAGGTAGGCAAGCGACCATCTCTTAAAGACGGATTTGTTAGTTTGTTTATAATGCCCGATTTATTCTAGTGAGAATGTATATACAGTGAATCCGAATGATTAGTGTTTTGTTTTGTCGCGTTTTTAATTTTTACCCTGGCTGAATTGTTGTCTGTTACAGCGTGCTTGTAATGTGGAGTGAAACATAGCTTAATGTTTTATGAAAGCGGAAAGAATTTTATGACATCGGCTGAAGGTACTCGCTGATAAAGAATGTTATTTTATTTTTAACCCGCAACGGTGGTCTAGTGGTTATGGTGCTCGACGGCTGACCCGCAGCTCGCGGGATCGAATCCCGGCCGCGGCGGCCACATTTTCGATGAACACGAAGATGCTCGAGGCCCGTGTACTTAGATTTATGTGCATCGTAAAGAACCCCAGGTGGTTCAAATTTCCGGAGCCCTCTATTACGGTGTCCCTCATAATCATATCGTGGTTTTGGGACGTTAAACCTCGACAATTATTATGATTTTTCATGCTAGAACGTGGTTAGCACTCACGCTTTGCCAGCTTCGCACTGCTCGGAAAGGCACCTCCCACAAGAAGATTCGAAACCAAGGGCGGAACTTATAATGCGCTCCGTTTGTAGGTGCGCATTCCCATTGGCCAGCTGGCTTCACTAATGATATTTACAGAGTCAAGGTCGGCTAAATGTTCCTCTTACAGTTATAGCATAACATCCTTTTAAGAATAGAGCCTCTGAAGTTCTCATTGAGACATTCAAGAAGCAACATATTCACCTATTGTGGCAGAACATGCATGCTTTCATGCTAAAAGAAATCTGAAGGCTGCTGTTAAAAAGAAAAGGAGAACGCATTTCTCACGTTCCGGTGTTCAGAGCGTGAAACACGAAAGTAGTGCGAGAATGTTGGTGTACAGAAACGCAAGTTGTTTGTTTCGATTCCTGACACATGCTTCATGCATAAGAAAAATGAGTCAAATGACCATATCGTTGGTAGCTTATTATTATTATTATTTTCAAATGGCCTGTCCGACGGCGCCTTTAGTACACCTGCTAATTGTGCATACCAGTCAACGCCCGCTACTGGCCTAAAAATTTTCAAGATACACTGTTGACATTGCACGAATGTAACGGTATCTTTTACAGTGTAACATTCCCACTGCGCACGTGACAACCGTTCACTAAATTATTAGAGTTGGTGCTACCTTTACGCTACGCGGCGGCGCCAAGAGGCTCCGGGAAGGTGTGTCAACAAAATATGAGTGTAAGCTATAAATGAACGTTTGTACGCACTAGTAATAGCGTCGATACATGGGCGCGCAGAAAAATATTATGATCGAGGCTTGGGCTAGTTGGTTCATGGTTAAACAGGGGAGAAAACAGCGCAAAATCTAGACAAGACACAAGACGAAGTAGCCCTGTTGTCGTGCCTTCTTCGTCTTGTGTCCTGTCTCAATTTTGCGCTGTTTTCTCCAGTGTTTAACAGAAAAATACCTTGAGTGGTTGTATTCCAAAACTCGTGTCCTGAAAATGAACAATCACTCACTGACTCCACAACTGCGGCCACTGCCAGGCCGTGGAAATCCTCCTCCTCCTCCTGGAAATCGCTGTGCTTCCGTGAA
The DNA here is from genome assembly GCF_013339695.2 of Rhipicephalus sanguineus. Taxonomy (NCBI): domain Eukaryota; kingdom Metazoa; phylum Arthropoda; class Arachnida; order Ixodida; family Ixodidae; genus Rhipicephalus; species Rhipicephalus sanguineus. Next base: position 108,322,029 of record NC_051181.1, read on the forward strand.
CAATGCTGCGATAAGACATATATATATAGTAGGGAAGTAGTAGTACTATATATATATATATATATATATATATATATATATATATATATATATATATATATATATATATATATATATATATATATATATATATATATATATATATATAACAGCTGCATCTTACCGGTACTTACCTACGGAGCAGAAACCTGGAGACTTAAAAAGAGAGTTCAACTTAAATTGAGGACGACGTAGCGAGCGATGGAAAGGAAAATGATAGGTGTAACCTTAAGAGACAGGAAGAGAGCAGAGTGGGTCAGGGAACAAACGGGGGTTAAGGATATCATAGTTGAAATTAAGAAGAAGAAATGGATATGGGCCGGGCACGTAGCACGTCGGCAGGATAACCGGTGGTCATTAAGGGTAACTGACCAGATTCCAAGAGAGGGCAAACGCGTGAGGGGAAGACAGAAAATTAGGTGGGTAGATGAGATTAAGAAGTTTGTAGGTATAACGTGGCAGCAGAAAGCACAGGACCGGGTTGATTGGCGGAACATGGGAGAGGCCTTTGCCCTGCAGTGGGCGTAGACAGGCTGATGATGATGATGATGATGATAGTAGGGAAATCGCCGATATAAAGAAACCTCTGTTGGGGACTCAAGTTCGGCCGAAACCTTTCAAGAAGATCTCCGGAAATTCGCTTACATGTGGATTCTCTCGCACACGTCAGCCTTAGGTCACTGCTCATCTCCTTCTTTCCTCTCTCTCTCTCTCTCATCTTTCTATTCCCTTTCCCAATCTCTGCAGGTAGGGTAGCCAACCAGACGCGTTTCTGGTTTACCTCCTGCCTTCTTCCTCTCTATTTGCTTCCACGCTCCTTCCGAAGACTCAAGAAAGCGACGCATACTGATTTGCTAGTTCACCATTCATGTCTTATCCGTAATTTGCCGCGTTACATTTCCCAAATAAATTGGTTCTTTTGTAATCTTAATGCCCCATTGTTGTACGGGGCATTCTTTTTTTCCTGGAGAGACAACGAGCAGTCAGTAATCACACGGCCAATGAATTCTTGCAAACAGGCCTAGTTGACCACCCTGTGAGGCGCCTGTATCTTTCTCACTTCGGCGGTCTGTGCATCAGCTGAAGTTTTTGTACGAACGAAAATTTGTTCACTAATTTAATCACATAAACAGTTCATACATGATGATTGTGCGGGAGGTAGAGGCAATAGGCAACTAATTTTATGACACTGCAGAAACTTGTGCTAAGCAAAAGAAATGAGAAGAATAAGATAAAATAAGCATGAAAAGAAAGAAAGCAGCAATAACAGATCTTGGCTGTGAAACTTCTTTTTGACACTTGCATAATCCTTGAGACAGAATATATGGCCAGTGAGTAGGTTAAGTAGTCAATGATGCATTTCCCTTTAGAAACTATAATATACGTGACCCTGTAGAGAGTGATCTAACTTCACTCAATTTTTGTACTCTGCAGACAGTGCTTGAAATATAGTTTGACTTTTTGAGCATGGACGAAAAAACGATGCGGACACAGCGCTGTTTTTCGTCCTTGTTCTTTTGTGCGCTCAAAAAGCGAGACATGAATTACGAACATGCCCAAGCATACGCTCTTGAAATATAGTTTCTACAGTACCACTAAATACATTTCTCAAGCGCAGTTCTAGAATTATCTGTGATGCAAGTGGTAAAGCAAGCTCGTATTCATCGCAATGAGATGCGCTGACAGAAAACCCGAAATATTTTTTAGGTAAAACTCACCTGCGGACAGCAGCAAGAGGGCCACCAACAGGAATATGTTTTTCATGGTTGTGCTCGTGGCGTCCGACAAACTGGCGAAGCAAGGGTCGATGGGTGCAGTTTACATTGGACGTATCGCAGGTTCGAAGGACGTATCAAATGACTGCTCGGGGACTCCGAGTCTGTTTTGGTCTTCCAGAACAGGCTTGCACTAAGAGCGGTGCCGGGGCAAGGTTTTTCCTTTTCGCTATTCTGCACTGGAAAGGAGGAAGACAGGACGGGGTCTCACGAAGCAATCTCTGTTGCGTTTGTATTGATGGAGTTGTGCACACGTGCATCCCTGAAACCGGTGTACATGCGCAACGTGACATTGAACCCGGTAGATACTGAAATGTATGAATGAAGTAAATAACCGAGAGTTCGACACAAAATGGCGGTCGTCACGTGGGCAGTGCTCCTCCGCTGAAAAAGCAGATAGGTCCAGCGCTGTGCGCATCGGCTTCTTTCTTTCTTTTCTTTTTTTTTTTTTTGCTGCAGGTATATCAATGCTGTAGTTCCTCCTCAAATGCCCTCATGTGACAGCAGCACCCTACCTCCCCCTTTTTCAGATTTTCTATTTGGCTCCGTTAAGTACAAGACGTAACTTATACCACAAGAATACCAGGAATGAAAGGGAAAACTAGACAATGACAGAGGAGAAGTACGAATGGCGCTGTCTTGTTTGTTCTGTCCTCTATTTACTTTCTTCCTTTTGCTATTTTCTTTCGCTATAATTTTATATAACAAGCACTGGCTCACCCAAGAAAAAGATATCCGAGAAATGTACTTAAATTTCGATGTATGTACATCTTCCTCTTTTGTGGTCTCCTCTAGCTAAATAATCTGCACAGTATATCAGCTCATATTTATCAATGGCGCTTGAAAAAATGACTTTACCTAACCGTCAAGAACGCTTTTTGCCGTTCCGCAAATTAAAGCTTCATTTAACCACAAGACGCATGCGGTCACATTTACTCCCACTGATCACACAGAGATGCACGCCTCCTATATGGTAAAAATTCCTTTATTCTATTCTTTTGTACTGCATGGTGGACGTATTCCTGCTCCGTGATTTACATTAGCTAACTGACAGAGTAACAGTGAATTTCACCTGAAGGTATACAGAAGTAAATTCTTAGAAGGGGTCCACTTGTAAATTCAGTGCTATGCAAGGGAGTCTTCAGCTTGTGTTTTTGTGTTATGGATGACATGAAGGGTCGATGAAGGGCCTAACAATGTGTATTCGCTGAATCAAAGAACGCTATGTACTAGAAGTCGTATTTTTCGTGTTTATTCTGTCCTGCATGGTTTGCAATATCTTTCAAGTTGTCAAGTGGTGATGAAGAACGTGGTGTCGTCGAAGGTGGTGGTTTTTATGTTCGTCATTTACTGCGTTATGTTACGCTTTCCTATATCCTTGCCTTTTCGCCTATTGATGACGCCGCTGTAATAGACTGCGATATCCTGGTTCAAAAGCGAGATCATGTTTATTTTAAAGGAGATTGTGTCATTTCCGCACGTAAATAGACACATGAGAAAACTGTCAAGCCCTTCACAACTTTTCGCTTCCGAAACGAAGGCACGGACTTCTAGCGTAGTTCGGTAGTGTATGCCGCAAGTGCCGTAACACGTTCCGACTTTGGCCCGCGAAACCCTCGGTGATTGGCTTCACATATGAAAATTTGTTCACGCTGTGCCGTCGCCGCTGCCGCACCGCACAGCACATTCAGAAACTCCCATGGTTCTGGTGCGCAGTTAAAAGGCTCTTGTGAACGTGCGCCCGACGAATTTGCGGCCGGGAGCAGCCATGGCGATGAAGCACAACATTACCGTTGTCAGACGAGCCGTATTCTGCGACCTTGGGGGGAAAAAACTAGCTACCGTACCCCCTCTGTTAACTGTTAGGAGGTAAGGAGTGCCGCTGCTGATGGAATAGCGGCTCTTCTATCAACATGCTTGCGCGCCCATAAAAGTTGCTGAGTAAAAAACCCTCCCGAACAAATGCGTAATAAAGCTGTCAGCACGCCGCAGCAGCCCTGATTTTTTCTCTTTGAATTTCAGTAACTGGCGGCCGGTACATGTTTCGTGTAAGTATACTATTCGATATCCGATTCGATATTCGATATTTTTGGCCACTATTCGGCACTATTCGATTGGAATTCGATTCGAGATGAAATTTGAGTATTCGCACATACCTACTTGCAAACAATATAGATCGTCTGTTACTATTTTTGATGAGCACAGGGGTGCTTCACAAGACAGGGCCTAATAACAAAAAGCTATAAAAGTGAAAGCCTTAGAGGCCTCGCGAAACACGAAAATTGACTGTCGGCGTGCCGCAGCGTGGGTGTTCGTGATGCAAAAATCATCACGTCACGGGGTCACCGTATGACGTCATCATGACGTCACACATCGCAAAAAAATTTTTTTTTCACGTCATCGTGACGTTACGCCACATGAGCACGTCATCACATGACATCGTACCTTGGCCAAAGGGGTGCAGATCACGAAGGCAGTGCAAAAACCATGTGAGGTGCCTCCGATCGTGGCGGCATTGCAAAACCAAGATAGGTGCAGAACGCTTTCTGACTGGCAGCGCAGGATCAATACATCGACTGAGAAGAAAAAGAAAATAAATTTCGCCTTTGAGTCGTCTTATATGAATGCATAAGTGACCCTGAGAGTTTCACATATTGCTTTTAAGCAAGCCAAAGAAGCGCACTAGATCTTTTAACATAACTTCGGTTGCGGCAACAAGGTTTTAAAAACATCTGCGTCTCGCTTTATGTAACCGCTAACCTTTGCTATTTAAGGCAACCACGTGGGCTACATTAGCTAAATGAATGGTACAAAACAGTTGAAGAGTTGTACAACACAACCCTGACCTGTTTCGTTACCGTGGGTAAATTGGCCACGTTTTGTAGGTTTTAGTAATTAGGTATTTTTGATGTGAATAATATCACAGATACAGTGTAATATTACATATCAATGTAGAGGTAAGTGATCGTACCTTTCAGTGGTATTATGAAAAGAGTATCTTTAAATAATAGCTTTAAGAAAATAATATCAGGATATAATATGCAATACTATTTATGAAATACAATATTTAATAAACAATTGCATAAAAAAGCTCTCATTCTGTGCTTCTCACATGAAATAAAAACGATAGAAAAATAATATTAAATATGCAAGATGTTTGCTCAACAGGTTTCTGTATGAGCAAAAATAAGTGTGAATCGTCTAGCTCAAAAGTGTATGAGATCCTTTTTTGTCGGCCAAGTGAAAACTGCATTATTTTAGCATTGTACACGGTTATAATTTCTCTTCTGCAAATTTTCCAAACACAGTAATACAATGAATATAATGAGGAGGAATAAATTTGCTTTTGTGTCATAAGTATTCTTGCAAGTTATGCTGAAATTATATGCACAGCAAAATATTCAGATATCAAAAGGTAACACTGAACACGGCACCAAAACATCCTAAAGGTGGGCTGCACCGCACACAAAAACGTGTAAAGCTACAAAAAATTCGGCAGATCGCACTCCTTATGGGAATTGGTTCTATGCGAAGGAATCAGGGAGTAGTTGTCTATGCTGCATTTTTTGGCTTTGAGCCTAGCGTTACGAGGTGGATCGACGTGTTTTTGTAAGCGTAGTAGTCGTGTGCACATCGTGGCCTTACCAGGCACGTCGACTACACTGGCGTTTAAAGGGTAACGTATGGTCTGACGTAACGTCAGCACTCAGGTTAGAGTACTTACGTCAGTATTATCGAAACTAAGTGCAATTTATGATGCGATGATGTGAATGTCATACGTCACTTTCGAAAGCGTATTCCTCCGGGGTCCAGCAACGCTTAAATATAGGTTGCTGAATCATAGCAATACAAAACTAATGTTTATTAAACTGGTATGAAAAAAAGAGGGGAAAACGCACACACTCGAGCACGGGAGCATTATAGTCGTTTAGCGAGGTCGGTTGAGCGGAGAAACTTCAGCAACGCCTTCGTCGCTTTCTGGTTGGAAGCTAGAACGTTCCGGCACTCCAAGATTGAATGTTCCGAAAGCTGCTGGTCATCGAGGCGTGCTAGCGTTGCTGAGAGCTGTTGTCTTTGGGAACTATAATGAGGACAATGACACTGGACGTGCGCAATTGTTTCCTCGCTGCCACAGTGAGCACAGGCAGCAATGTCTGCCATTCCGATTCGATAAGCAAAGCTGTTCGATAGAGACACTCCAAGCCACAGGCGGCAGAGGACTGTTGTTTCTTTTACTCTTTTTGTTTCTCTTCCTTACCTTTCTATCCCCCTTACCCCTTCCCCAGTGCAGGGTAGCAAACCGAAAAACTTCTGGTTAACCTCCCTACCGTTCACTTAACCTTTCTCTCTCTCTCTTAGACTGGTGTAAAAGCGGAGGCAACACTGGAACCACAAGTGACGTTAACCCGACATGACGCCTGTATCATGGGAGTACATACGTAATGTTATTGCTTTGTTATAAAATTAGATAGTCAGCACTGCAACCACAATTGACGTTGCACGGACATTACGCCTGCATACGGTCTTTTTCCAAAGCAGTTTCAAAACGTGTCGTGGCTCTTTGGTAGAATAACTGAAAGCCACCCAGAATGGTTGGGTTCGATTCCTGCTGGAATTCTGATTCTTATTCTTTGCAGTCGTCGGGACAACGTTGCCGATGTCGGTTTTTCTTGACACTCTCGCATTTAAATTACCAATGTCCGTTCTCGCCGTTCCTGGGTAGATATAAACTGTCATTCACCTCTGGCGCATACCAGTACACCGCGGCACGTGGTAAACGGGTATGTGCCACACGTGCCTGGAGGAAAGGGTTTGACGACGTACGCGACAGGATTTTCACGTTAATAATGTCATGACCCTACAGTCATATTCGTCAAATCCTCTTACCTATTCGCCGCGAGGTCGACCTATAGGAGGCAGCACCGTCGCCGCGTTACTGTGGAGAGGCGGTCGGCGGCGCGTATACAAATGCACACAGCGGCGCTTCGTTGTGGGCTGTTTGAGCCGATTGTCGGCGAATGCAATGCGTTGATTGCAGCTTACTGGTAATATTTACGCTTTCCATTGTTGAATCGATGCACGAAGATCATCCAACGTTACTGTTACTAGTGAGAGAAGCGCAATCTGCCGATGAAAGGTATGCTCGCCCTGGGTGACAGTCTGCGCTTACGCACTATACGACATTTTTTGTTGTTTTCTCTGCACGTGTTTACCTTGTGTTCTCTGTACTACGCACTGCTGTAGCACGCCTGAACTACTTAAGTGGTTACTTCTTCTTCATTTGTATACCAGCCCATATTCCTGTGCAATGAGTTCAATAGCACTGTTCGCATACGCATGTAAGAGTGTTTAGCACAGAGTTTTCATCGATCATCGATTGATTACGTGCACGACAGTGATGCAACAAAGCAGGCCCGTAGCCAGGAATTTTTTTCGGGGGGGGGGGGGCGCTTGCTGAAAGCCTTGACTATTTGAGAAAAACGCCTATTTTCACTGTTTATTTTCACTGTTTATTTGCATGCCCGTAGCACCCCTTGGCTACGGGCCGGCAACAAAGGTCCGGTTATTTTATGAAATAAGGGTTTTTTTTTCTCGAACTAATCATGTCCGCTGCCTTCCATCCAATTATAACACCTCCACACAAACGCTCAAGACAATGTAAAAAAAAGGTTGAGGTTTTGCGTGACATTACACGACAAAAATGTAAGGCACGCCGTCGGGATTAATTTTTAACATCTGGGTTCTTCAAAGCGTACCTAAATCTAAGCACGCGGGTGTTTCTGCATAAATTTCGCCCACAGTTAAAATTGCGCGCGGGAACACCGTTTTATCACTGCCGTGTCATTCCGTTGACTTTTTTTTTTAGGGGACAGTTTGAGTACCGAAGTGTCAGACTTCGCTTGATAGAAATATTTCGCTGTAGTGGAACCACGACCGTACAATAAAAGGACATGTTAAGCACAACTAAAGCTCATCATAAACTACAGTGCCGCAGTGATACACCTAACAACAACGCGAAAGTGCATGAGCCTCACTTTTGTTTACCACCGAGTCGGTAAAACGCAGCTTCACACACTGTTTAATGCTCCTTATGTTTGGGACTATGCCAAGCGCACTTTACGACGTTCTTGAACCAGAAAGCGGCACCAACACTGAAATGATTCTGGCGAACGAAGGGTACGACACCAATACACAGCCCTCTAGAAAGCCGCGCTCATTGATCTTATATACAATGCGCATGCAGTCGAGCAAGCCCATTTGCTTCTGTACGCCATGTTAGGTATACGTGCGAGCACTTAAACTCGCGCTAACATAGCAGAACAAACAAGCCCTTTGAGAACGTACAGGACGTACGCGCACATGGAAACACGACGGGCATAGCAGACGACGCAGGGAGCAATCCACACTAGGCGCGCTTCAGCCAGTAGCCGCCAGGCGGCGACACTGCACGATCTCGCTGCCAATACCATACCAATTCTGGTCTACACCAAGCTAAGGACGCGATCACGAGAGCACCCAGACGTAGGCGGCTAGATAGATAGATAGATAGATAGATAGATAGATAGATAGATAGATAGATAGATAGATAGATAGATAGATAGATAGATAGATAGATAGATAGATAGATAGATAGATAGATAGATAGATAGATAGATAGATAGATAGATAGAAACGCTCAAAGTGCCAAAGGTTGCCCAAAATGCCGATTTTGCTTGAGACGCATTTCGCTTGACTGCGCAACACTACTCTTATGTAACGGCCGGTTACCCTTCATGGGCTGAACATCACTCTGCAGGCTGAATGTGATGCCGCTAAATCTTCACCATATACTGCTAAGACAATACAAGTAGGAAATATAACAGCGCCACCATCCTCACGACCAGGCCCGTAGCCTAGCCCCCCCCCCCCCCTCGAAATTTCGGTGAAGTACGCTAAGAAAATTTGGTGTTTTTCTCCCATAGTCAAGTTTTTCATGAAGTTCCCCCTCCCCCCCCCCCCCCCCCCCGGAGAAAATTTCTGGCTACGGGACTGCTCACTACATTTCAATCGGCGCAAAAAATCGATGTGCCAGAAAGCCAAACGTACTGATCGACACCTGACTACAATTCGGGCTCGTTGTAGGATTTTTTATCATCCAAACTATATTTCTCTGATTTATCATCAACCTCAGAGTCACTTCTGCTAGAATCAGCAAAAAAATCTCTTGTGGACGCAACAGAATTGTCCAAAGAACAACCTTTCCGAAAGGGTCTCGCTACCTTGTCGTCTGCCATCTTCGCGAACAAACCAAGCGAACCGCTATATTTGAGTCATGCTTTGAGTCGCTGTTAATGTATCGCCGCCGCTCGAGCAAAAAACTAACTATTCAGGAAACGAAACATTAGTGCTCACAGAATTCGCTAGATGGTGCAACTAGTTGATATGAGCGCCCGTATTTTTAAGTTCTCGCTCGGCGTGTTCGGGTCACCGGTGACCAACATTCTATAGACGCGGTAACAAAAGAGTTAACTCAATATTCGCCAACGCATCTACTTGTAACCGAAAACATGCACTTTTCTTCACTCAACTTACATAAAGTAATAGCTCAATATAGAGTAGCAGTTGTCTTTGTGCGAAGTATGCTTTTTAGGCAATAAAAAATGTCGTTTTAGGCGCAAAAATTAGGCAGGCAAAACAATGTCTTAGGCCTCCAATATTTCAAATATAGGCACAATAAATTTTCACATAAATTCAAATAATTTCAAACGAAGATGTGCACGACCTCTATCTACGACAGGTGAACAAAAATGTTATTGCTTCAGATGGCACAAAGGCGACGACAGTTTAACATAGCCGCGCAGTTGTGCTTTGTCCCGCATTATTCGCAGAAGACGGTCTCTCCCGTGTTTGTGTCCACTGTCGAATCAACACACTCCTGGGTGTCTTTTCGGCATGACTGAGAAGGGCAGAGTAGGATCAGATAGCTAGATCGCTAAAAGACCAGAAGGGAAGGATTCCTCCTATTGGCCGGGTCGAATCACGTACAGCCAATTTCTCCCCTGGCAGTGAACCACTGGACTAGCCAGGCAGAGAGTCGGGGGTAGCCCCTCCGCCCCTCGAAACATTTCACTTTGCGTGTACATACAAATGCAAGCACGAACATACATAAAGAGTGGTTGAATGCCCCCCCCCCCCCCCAAAAAAAAAAAAACGAAAAATATTTCTCGCTACGCTATTGCAGTGAACACCTTAAAAGGTAAATCACAAACAAAACAAAAATCTGCGTGCACATCACAATTTTCTTTCTTTTTTTGCTCTTCACTCTCCTTTCCGCTGACGGCTCACCACAGTTTCGCATTCGCCAACCGCTCGCGCCATGTCAGCATGGCGGTGAATTGTCGCCGCCGTGTCCCACTTCACTGCTGCTAGCGGTTGTTTCCGGGAGTTGGTTGAACTAGAAGACTAGGTTGAACGCCATAGTTCCGAACAGTCACAGTTGCGCGGTAACATGAATAATGGTCTCAAAGTGCACCCGGAAGCAAAACTTCGCGCTAAATAGTGTTCCTATAAGCGCGAATTTGGCAAATAGGCATTTGTAGGCATTTGTAAGTATTTAGGCACGAACACCAAAAAGAGGCACTTATAGGCACTATAAAAACAGTATAAAAGCCCTCCTTAACCTCTAGTTCATGCTCATATATCAAAATGGCGCAATAGGAGCGCAAGGAACAAAATAGGCATTTGCCTAAATTCCGGTCTCTAAGCATTAACCATTGCCCCCAGAACAATTTTAATGTTCGCACTGCATGGTTCGCACTTTACGCTGCAAAGTTTGCGCGGTGTTCGGAAACTACTGTAAGAACATTAAGGCCTTCAGAGTATTAAGAAAAATATCAGGACAGACATAGGCGCCGTACATAACGTTTCCTGCTTTCCCTGTGTTCAGGTACGAAGTTCAAATGGTACCAATCAGTCGGCAACCTAGAACGGCGATCGACAAAACGATGCCAACGCATTGACCAACAGCCGTCTCTTCGGCCTAATGCCAACGCAAGAATATGGAGTGCCCCGGGCTAACTTATGACATAGCTCCATTAAATATATGCCACGTGCACATACATTGTGGCACACACATCATTTATTTCTCTCCTTCACTTCGTGCCAAAAGGCATTATTATCCTTAATAAGAAGTGCTGTTGCCAAAGAAGGGGTTCGCAAGGATTTTCTCACGTTTTTTTTTTCTTTTTAATTTTGTTACTTCTTCCCCGTGTTGGAGAATGCGCTAAAAAGTATTGTGAGAAAGCGTAAGGTGTTGCTCCATTCCTCAACTCACCTTGACAGCTAAATATTTTCTGACGTTCTCCTGTTGAGCAATCCTATTGTTGTCAATCCACCTGCCCATTCTCCCGTGTTTTCTCCTTCAAGATATTGACGCACCGTCTTGGCTATGCCCATCTCTTGCGCACGTACCTTCTAGTTCACCTTCGTGCTTTGCCATCATCTTGGTTCTTCCGGACGTTCTTTCAACTATTGTTTCCCGTTTCCAGTGACACCACTTGGTATCTTTCTTTAATCATACCAAAAGCAAGCACTGAACAAGAAATTGCGTTTAAAGAAGATGCATTCTCTAATGTAGGAACTAAACGAATTCCTCATGCGCCCACGTGAATTTATTGAACGAACTCTCACGAGGGTTCCTCGACCTCACTTTCATCCTGTGGGCGCTTCCTTGCTTGACTTCAGATACCTGCGCATGAGGAAAAGAAATTTAATTTGACTACTACTAGAAGTTAGTCACGCTTTCTGTCGAGACAACATCCAATAATACAATTATGAAGTCTAGTGTTTTACGAAAACTCATCTGGCAAGGAAAAATCATGGTTGAAGAAAATGTACATTCGCCAACTAAAATAAAGCAGCAACAGAATTGACGTTTCGGCGCCCAGTACGGGTGCCTTGTTCACGATGAACTAAAACTATAAACACACTAAACGCACTAAAACAACACCTGATGGAAAATATTGAAATGATATTGCAATCATAATACAAAGGGACAAACACAAGTCACATATGAGAAAACAAGAATATGCTTCGGAGACCAGAAAGCACCTTAATGACACGGCAGTTTCACAGCTTGACTCCAAGTCAAGGTGTGAAATACTGCTTTTGTATAATTTCTCAATGGCTGCACAAAGCAGCTTCTCTACATTCGCGGAGAAAGTAACTACCTCCGAGTGCTCCACTTCCTTAAAAGCTATATTACTTAAACAAACAGAAGATGTGATATATTGTAGGAAGGGTATGTGTTGATACCGTACCAATTACTTTTGTCATATATATATATGTATATATATATATATATATATATATATATATATATATATATATATATATATATATATATATATATATATATATATATATATATATATATATATATATATATATACGGTGATGTCCTGGTCGCACTCTTCAGTGGTCATTTTCGCAGCTGCTGGTGACATAGCAGTCTGCATAAAATTAAGGTCAGTTGTCTTGATACTTTAGGGCAAGGGTAATAATAAACTACTTGCACAGAGTGCGACATACACCTGGTTTCAAAACAAGATAAATATTTACGCGCTTATTTACTGTTCTAAGGTTTAAACGGGTTGAAAACAATGTTTATCACAGTGTGCAACGGTTCTCATCAGAATGTATGCACGTAAAAAAAAGCAAGTATGAATTCATATATACATGGCAAAAGAAAGCATTTCAGTGCTTACAATATCGTCTCTCGAACATTATGGTATGCCACCCGCCATTTGTCCGGTTTATTCGTTGATACAGCATAAACTCAAGCGGTATAGTTTTCTGTTTATGGACACTTTTATGTTTAAACGCAAGACGATGTCAAAAGTTTCAAGGAGAGCATTATATGGGGAGGTAGCTATTACACGTTTGATGGCCTAGTCGCAGTTATACGTTCTTTTGTGCTCACGAAGTTGTTCAATGCGGCGTCGGACATCATTTTGAAAGAAGGTGTTTTGCAGTGTTAAAGCAGTGTATTGCGTGTAAATAAATTAAAGCATTCGTATGCAGTTGAAATTGTCACATCGAACGAATATTGCTTGCATTTCATCAGTATTCTTTTTTTCGTCGTTTCGGATTTTTCGCGGCCTATAATAATTGGGCAGAAAACGATTTCATTTATTTTATGAAAGAAAGCTTTGGACGATATCTGTTGCCGTCCTAAGCGTTGCGTCAGATTACTTCTCTAACACAAGTGAAATAAAAGCTTAGGAACGCTTCTAAGTGAGTTCAATAGAGATGTCGAGAATATGGATGTGGTGTCAATAAAAGTAATCATTACTTATTTTCTCTTCCCATCGCTGTGATTTGCAGAGTCATCATATTCAGCAACTAGACTATTTGCGCCGAATACCAAGGTGGTATCTCTGGCAGCAGTTGTGCGTACCTGCGGCCTCGCCGCCATCTACGTCAAAATGACTTTATTACGAGAACTGAAATCTGGTGGAGTTTAATTTTTGCGCTAGCTGCTCAAGGGATGATTTTATTAATGTGTTTGTGTGTATGCGCGTGCGTGCGCGCGCGCGCGCGTGTGTGTGTGTGTGTGTGTGTGTGTGTGTGTGTGTGTGCGTGCGTGTGTGTGTGTGTGTGTGTGTGTGTGTGTGTGTGTGCGCGCGCGCGCGCGCGCGAATGTGATAGGTGACAGGCTTCGACAAGTGGCAAGTTTGAGCACTCGTCTACCTGGTCAGAAATTTTAATGTGGTGCATTTTGATCACTGTATTTTATGTGAATCGAGCTTTTTTAGATGGGCATGATGACTATCAGTACACAAGGAAGGTAATCAGAATTTTTCACAACTGCAAAAACGCAGACAGGATTTGGCGTCGTTCATGTACTCACATCGATAAATCGGTGGGCACGGAGCTCTGACACACTGCACTTGTTGAGGAACGCAACGCTGGCCAACACGGCACACACGACCCTAGGTGAAAGACAAAAGAAGCTCACTATTAAACGCAAATCATGTGTCGTAATCCACACTTGTTATTTCGGACTACAAAAAGGCTTCACCACGGTGTGTCGTTTTGAAAATCCTCAAACTGCAGCGCTGTTGCTACTAGAATGGTTTGGTGCTTTATTTTTCATATTGAATTGGCTAGACAAGGAATTCGACCATATAAGATTGATTCCATTAAGCGAGGTCGATGTTCATGAACTGCGTGGGGAACCTGACACAATTACGTATCATGGAGGGGTTCCCCGTTGACCTAATTGACCTATGAAGTTAGCACTTCAAATTTCACGTAACTTTATGTATAAATGCACATACAAGTATTCCTTAAATTCTTTGTCTTAGTAGCACATTCTACACAGCATGAGGGTAGCTTACTATTTATTTATTTATTTATTTATTTATTTATTTATTTATTTATTTATTTATTTATTTATTTATTTAAGAAGAGAAGTGAACTTACACCACAGTTCTGGCCGCCCCCACCAGGACGTGGAAACGTGCCGCCTCCTCCTGGTCGCGGGCCCGGCCTAAAAGGGAAGCCTTGTCCACCTGGTCTATTCGGGACAGGTAACTGCGGAATTGTGCCTGGCCTACCAGGAAGCGTCCCTGGTCTTCTAGGAGGTGGAGGAGGAGGTGGTCTCAAGGGACGCTGCTGGGCTTCCGTCAGCAGCGCTGAGGAGGTATGCCGATAGTCACTCCACAGGTTACGCTAAGAGACACTAATAATTTATCCCAAATCTGCAAAACGATCGTACATTTATGATCCCGAAAGTTGGCATCTGCCGAAATGTTATGCTAGTTGACGCTGCAGTTGCGTATTTGACTAAATTACGCGTCAAACCTGTGCATAAGCACTTCAATACAACTTCTCGTGGAAGTGAACTCGTTATACATTATAAGTTGGATACGCGGTTCACGCAGACATGTGGAGAAGATGAAGAGACAGGCAATGGAACTACCGCAACATTACATTTTCTCTGTCGTTAATCGTGCCTCACTTGGAGATGCGTAACATATACGCATCGATGCCAACTATTCTGAAAACTTGCCCCTTGAGTCGTTTCACATCGGCCCTATATGTTCCAGTCTGTATTCATTTATGTTATTTTTATTCGCCAAAAGAATTTCTGCTGCCTTTTCAAGGCAGCAGAAATTCTTTTTCCTTCTATGTACTTTCGGCCAGATATGCGCACGGCAGCTGTCAGCCTGGAGCTGTCGGGAAAATAAATCACAGCCTTACGAAAATCTCTTTCGAAGCTTATTTAACGGGCTTTCCGCGTGTTTACTGAGCGCTGTTTTTCAGTTATTGTCAACTACGCGTTCACTTGCTTGCCATGGTTTCCAATGTCAAAATAGTAATCGTTAAAGCTTTAATTTTTGCAGTGTCTGCTCTTACGGGGAACTCTCTCTGAAACGCTCCCCTTTTGGCAGGTCATTTTTCGCAGGTCACGTTAGAAACACGAATACTAATGAAGATCGATAACGTTGGGCTGGTGAACGTTAGGGTATGACTCGGGAAGAACGCAGTGAACATTACCGATACTTCTATGTCATTATTCACATCTGGAACGCGAATTTCGAACGAATTGGCAACACGCAACGCGCCTTCAACTGTGGAACATACCTGCCGAGAGAAGAACAACGGCCAGTGTGAACGTAATTGTCCTCATAGTTCCGTTCTCAGTGCCTCCAGGCCAGTGGCGATCGATGACCGAATGGCAAACGTGTGTCGGCCAGTTCTCCGGTCAAGACGCTTTTATTACGGCCACCGGAAGTTATACAGGAACGCTTGTTATACAGGCACCGCTCCGGGGCGCCCTCCAGAATGTATGATAAGTGGCATCTTTAGAGCAGCTCGTCGCATACTTAACCTTGCAGGGATGTACGCTAGCGTGAGCACATAGTGCAGTCTAACCGGATATTTTCTGAGGAGGATGTATGCACGAACAAATAGAATGGCATTGAACCATTCATTTACGATGCAACCAGCGTATCTCGCGGCACGTGTCGGCTAAAAACGTATACAACCTTGTGCGGCTTTCTGCCGTTGGAACAACTGATGCGCAAATCTTAAACTGGAGGACACGCAAAGCTTTACTCATTAGTCTGCTAGCTGGCTATTACTCAATCGCAGTATATCATTCAAGCTTTGGGTAGGGGTAAGTCAGTGACCTTCAATTTTACTTTCGGCGTACAGTTTACTATCGCTGTGAAGTCGGTGCGGAGAGGTCTAACCGGTCAGAGCTCAGCAGTGCGGAAAACTGCGGGGACGCTATTTGGTAAGGATGCTATTTCCAATGCCAGTGCCTCTTGGCGCTTTTCGACTTTTGTGAGGGGTGAGAGTGCGGCAGTCCTTGGAGAGAATGGAAATTGGGAGCTTTGTACGAAATAAATGCAATGTGAGGAGCTCACATTAAGGTAACGTCGCGTTTCCGTAATATCGAAACTAAAAACTAACCAGAGCGTGTCTTATATGGATGGGAATGTAAAGGCCACAAATTACTGATTTAAAATAGATCACTCTGTTTGCTATTTAGGTAAGAAACAAGTAAGGATCAACGCTTCTTAAGAATACTTTAAATTGGCACAGAAAGCAAAAATATGGTATGTCACGCCATCTTGCGAGAAGCATTGGTACTGGGCTGCGGAGGCCTCGACCATTAATATAATGCCTCTAGAGGAAAAGCTGGGCCGCAAGACCGCTAACCACAAGAACGCTGATATCTTGGAACATAGAGTTAGTACAGACTCCAGAGGAAAAGCTGGGCTAAAAGAATACCGACCGCAAGAAACTGCCATTATTGTACCTTTGTGATTGCTGCCTTCGCATTTATTTACAATTCGGCTAAAAGTAGCGCTATTCAATGTGAGTAATACTGGCGATAAAAATCAAACACGGGAATTTTGACCAATTAGCAGAATGCAGACAGTGTTTAACAATTATTTAGAAGATTTCTAGGAAAAATTCCAGGCCATTTAGGCATTTTACTGTGCGCGGAACCCCGGCCAAGGAGGATGCGTTTGCCGGCACTTTTGCTAGATGGCGCCACCATATCAACTTGAGCTCGAGATCGCGGCCGATTGCGCGTGTTTTGACTAAGTTGTGAGTCGCAATTTCTGCGTTTTCTGTTGATACGAACTTACAACTCGACTTCACGTGAGCTCACTTCATTAATTACGATGAAAACTTAATACTACCGTCAAGTCTAGCATGTGCCTCAGGGGCCGGTAACGCTCGCACGGTACGGTAATGGCGGCGCCCTTGACGGTCAGAGATTCTAATGCACGGGCCCTATGGGGAGCTTTTCCTCTAGAGTCTGTACTAACTCTTTGCCTTGGAAGTTTGTTATTGTTGCCATCACATACTGCTTTAAAGATGCGCCAAAATTAGCGGTATACAACGCTCGCAATACTCGCCATTTCAGTCTCAAAGAAGCATTGGCACAATTAAAAATGTACGGTTATTATTTTGCTTATTTTCGATACTTTTACGATAGAATACAATGGCCGTCTGTGCAATTTACTGTGCGCGGAGAGGAGCGTTTGCAGGCTACATTACTAAATGGCGCCACCATATCAACATCCAGTGCTGGGCAGTATCGAAGATACATGTATCTTAGATACTATCTTAGATACACTATGGGTATTTTGTATCTGTATCGCGATACGTCTCGAAAGACGAGTATCTGTATCTGCATTTCCGATACATTCGATAATGTATCGTGTATCTTAAGATAGAAGATACTTCTATTGTAACAGAGCCATGCGAAACAATAATCGCTGGCCAAACTCCGCTTCTCAAGCTGGTACTGGTGCCACTAAGCCATCTGAATAAGTCTAAGGGCAGTGTCGTTATTTTATTTTTATGCCAGAGTCGTCCAGTGAGGGTAGAAGATCAGGAAGACAAGCACGCGGACGTCTACGCCCAGCCCACGTACCTTTTGTTTTCTCGATTTCTTTTCTTTTTAGTTGCGCCAATGCCGTTACACTTGCTCTTAGCCACTGTCCTGCGCCGTGTACTCCACTGCGTGCGGCGTCTATCGCGCAAATTCTGATGTTGTTACAGTGTCGTTATTGCAGATTCTCTTGCCTCTTGCTCCGTAACGAAATGTGATGCGTGCAAGAATGAGGTTGCTTTGCGTCCCGTGGATTTTACATACCACCGATTTGAAGGATCTCGTGGATATGAGTTTGACTTGCATGCAATGAATTAACTTATATGCAAATAAGATTCTAACAACTTTAGTACCACAGATACTGATGCTAGATCTAATAGAGGAAGCGTTCACGTAACAGAAAATATCTTGGCGTACCGTATTTTTCACTTCCATCTACATTTATTTAAGGAATTTATGAAATCATCATTTGATTATTAGCACAAATGCTTTCTTAGCTGTAGTTTTGCATCACATGCATTACCTAGGTCTCTGCACTTTTTTTCTGGTCTGGTCACTGCAGTATGTCTTTCTTAACGCGCTCCCCAAAAAAAAGATTGCTGCTTTATTCTTCTAACTGTCTGCTTTATTTCTGCTACTGTTCACACATTTACACGTTGCCAAGGCGATTTTTAAGACAAATATATTATTATGTGGGCGTCCCTTGAGTATACAGTACAAAGTATTCTGCTTACCGCTTAAGAAAATAGCGAAATTGAGTTTGCATCATAATAATGAAAATGATTAGGAGCCATCTTAAAGATGTTAGGAAGGGGATTCGAGAAACGTTGTTTTACTGAATGCTCCGTTTTACTCATGAGCGTCCAAACGAGCCGTTTCAGGCGATTTTCCATAGGCACTGAATTTTCTATTGTCTCAACCAGGCCCTTAGGCTGGAGGGGGGGGGGAGCCCCCCCCCCCCTGAAATTTTGGTGCAGTAGGTGGTTTTACCAAAAATAAATAATGAAAATAGGTGTTTTCTCAAATAGTCAAGGTTTTCAGCAAGTGCACCCCCCCCCCCGAAAAACATTCCTGGCTACGGGCCTCGTCTCAACAGGCAAGTTGACGATACTTCATGCTCACAGCTATTAAGAGCGCCGTCTGTATCGTGCTTCTGTACTCATTCAATGTGAATGTTTGATAAACAACCACCTCTCTATTTTACTTATATTTGTTTTCCTATTTTAGGCCTTCTTAAATACTTTCCTTATTACTAATTGCTACATAATGGGAGCTATAAGCGGCAATAGCGCGAATAGCGGCGATGTCCTACGATGCTTTTTGTAGCTATATGATACGTCTGACACATTTCTGTGTTGCACATGTTCTCTCGTCAAGGAAAAATTGCTAAAAGATTGCACGTTAGTGAGTATATCAACAAAGAATCCCTTACGCCAGCAGCGAAGTAGAACATGGAAATTCATTGCAGTTTTACGTCATCTACATATACAACAGGGGTCTCAAACTTAGCTTATAGCCAGCTGGCCGCTGTCGTGAAATGTAGCTCCAAGGGCCGGGACAGTGAAGATGGTGGGGTCGGAGAGAGTTTGAACAAAATGACGTTGCCATTTGAAAGGAAGCCTTTCACATATCTCATATATAGGTCATTACTGAAGGGGATAGGTCATTACTGAAGAAACAACGAAACGGATGTACATAACGAGTGAAATCTGGACGCGGATTGAAATATAGAGCTTTTGTTCCACGGTTATGTTTCAGCACATGGTGACCACATGTTCCTCACAAAAGAAACGCCTGAGACCAGTCATGTCTGTGTAGCTCACGAGCATACTTATTTAGAAAATAAAAACAAATGCAGCAGAGACGGTTATGTGTGCCGCGGCCGGGCCGCTAGTGAACGGTCGCAAGCCCCGTATACACCACGCGTTCCCCGCGCCGCTACCCCCCCCACCCCCCCAGAAAAAAAAAAGTCGCTATTAGCGTTGTTGCTGCTGTACACCTGTCCGGATGTACGGTATTGTGCAAAGTGTCTTTTACGGACAAGGTAAAAGTCCACACCGGTATTTGCGCCGTCGTCCGAAGGCTTCCTATTGACGTTATTGTGATTATATGGCAACCCGCTAGCTGGTTGGCAAGGTGAACAGCGACTCCTATCAATTACAAAAATGACAAGCAAGAATCGCTGTCAGCGAAGTGTATGAAGAGTTGTCCTGTGAAAAAGCTAAAACAAGCCCCAATAAGTTGTTTTGGAAGGCAACTAATGTACCTTAAGTAAAAGGGCAAACCTTTTGAGAAACTAACAGACATTTCATGCAAGTGAAACTAAATAGGTCACAGTTCACAAATTTTCAATGAAACATCTTCGTGTATAGGCGTTTGCTGCTACATTGTATGTATCTATAATAACAAATTTGAGAATGTATTGAAGTATCTTGAAGGGGTCATGAAGCACCCCTTGGGCTTGTTGAAAAAACACATCCTGCGGAAAGCTGACACGGCTATGAACTGCTCTGCAAAATATTACAGTCGTGCGCGCCGCGTAAAGGTCACAAGAGGAGCGCGAAGTTGCCGTTTCCTCAGGCGCCCTCTTTTCAAACAGAGGCCGGTTCTCACTCTCGTCGGTGGGCGGGGCGTCTGCACGTTGACGTCGCGGATCTGCCAGTTTACGCCGCAAGAGATATAGCATGCTTATTGGCCGATAGCCGGATGAGATGCGCTTCTTGCCACGGGGTGCCGCCACTTGCCCGCGCCGCACTCCTCAGTCTGCTAAATTTACACGGTAGCCGCACTCGCGCATGCGAATCACAGCGGGCGAGCGATCACGTTTCATGACGCGCGCTGACGTAACTTCTTACCCCCGTGCCATCCCTCCCTGTCTAGCCTCCAGTGCGCTCGTCGGCACCAGAAAAGAGAGAAAGCGCTGAGAGCTTGCGCCAAACCCCCGTAACTCCGCTCATTCTTGACGAATTCGAGAAATTTTTGCGGCAATCGATTCAGAAGGCAGTAAACTCCGGTACTGAGGTCGTTAGATCATTACTTGGAAAAGTGGTTCATGACCCCTTTAAGATACAATTGCCAAGTATCGCATCGGATACACTTATTGCGGCAGTATCTTGTATCTGTATCTCCAATACTTCTTGCCTGAGTATCTTGTATCGTATCGCGATACAATTCCAAAGCATCTTTGCCCAGCCCTGTCAACATCCACATTCCAGAGTGCGCGAGTGTGTGCGCCGGTTTGAGCGTCGTGTTAAAGCACCTGAAACTTCGTTTACGTCGTGTATATGGCGTCGTCATAATGTCCCGCTGTGCGCGTTTTCTGTCGCAACGTACTAACAACTCGAGTTCACGTGACAGCCTTTTTTCTTTCAAGCTGAAAACTTCAGTGCAAACCAGGATGGACGGCAAAGAAGAGATGAGACAAGCACTGAAAGTTATGTACCAACTAGGGGCAACCGAAGTTTTTTTAGTCTTTTTAAGGGCGATGAAACTTCTTGTGTCGTTCAAATTTGGTTTTGATTGAAGATTTCGGGTGTCGACGTCTCACTCACGTTCGCCGCTCCAGGCTGAAATCGACATTTTTCTGCTTTATGGCGCTGAAGTACGGCAGCAATGAGCTCAAAATGAATGGGGATACAGGTGCCTCGTCATTGCAAGTCGAAGCACCGCGCCACCACGGCCTACGCTCTTTGCTTCGAGCTGCGAATCCGTCGAGTGACCCTTGTGCCGACGAATGGAGAAGCTCTATTCGTTATGCATTATTGGTAAGGCGTGCCTATTAAAAACCATGCGCACACAGGTGAAGTTTCACCTGTTATCAATCGGGCCAGCTGCACAGACAACGCGCTATACTAACGCACGGTTTCACGCATCAAAACACAGCAGATGTTCCTGGACATAGCGTCAACCGTGCATAGCTGGCTTAGGTTGATAGATTAAACCTGATTACTACCGTCAAACACAGCGAGCTTCTCAGGAGCTGGCAACGTTTATTTTGTTTCATCATGGCGGAACCCATCCGGTTATAGGTTTCAATGCATGGGCCCTACACTCTAAAAGGGGTAACCGATAAATGTGATAGAAAGGGTTACCAAGTGTAGAATTTATGCCCTCAAAGCAAATGTAACCCTTAATTATAGGTGCACAAAATCACATTTATCGGTTACCACGCTTAGAGTGTATGAGGAGCTTTTCCTCTAGAGTCGGTATATTAATTCTAGGCCACGACCTCCGCGATTCCACGCTCACCCTCGCTCCGGCCGTTTCAGTCGTTCCGAGGTTGCGTAGCCATGTACGGGGCGTGACTGCCTGCTTCGATCACCACTCGGCGGCGCTGGAAGCCCATGGTCCTCGCGCTGCAGCAAAAGCGGCCGCGCGCCAAAGGAAAACTGGCAATGATCAGAAAATGACTCCTGTCACATATATACGTATGCAGTCGAAAAGAAATAACTACGCTATGCTATGAGGAGTACATGTGCGCTTCAGCGGCGCACGCAAGTTTTTGTCCTGACGGGCAGCGAATTTTTGAAACAGGAGCACAACTGGGGGTGGGGGGGTATATTTGGCATTGAGTATATCTGGTTTATGCATCGGAACAAAGTACTTATGCGTACGTTTTAGGCAAGAGATAGTCTCCAATAGGCACGACAAACTGTTCGAAAGTTCTATCTGTTCGGTGCATTTAAACTGTGTAGTATTTTCGTGGTAAAAAACACCGCCGTAGTGTTTGTTTTTGTAAGGCTTGAAGAGAATCAACTTGGACTTGTGCAAGTACCGTTGCACGAGTCTCTTCCATGCACGCAAGGACCCTTTTCTGCAAATTGCACGTGCTGCACCACACACACTAAGACATTTATCGCCACTCGATGATACCAAAAGGGTACTTCGCAGTGAAATTTGGCGTGTCCATATAGTATAGCTATGGTTTGCTGATATGCGGAAGTGTGCGCTCTCTTGTAGTATACTTTGTAGCCAAACTCTCCTCTTTGTGCTAGTTCCGGAATCTACGCACTTATACTTGGTCCATTGGCCCTGCAGCCAATGTCTTACAGAAACAAGCCGCTCCCTGAGACAGTATGAAATCCTCACTTGTTTGGTTTCTTGCAAAAGCTAATGTTTGTTTGTGGGCACGTTCGTCAACGTGATCGAAGAACTTGCGCAGGAATTACAGACGCGCACGCGGCCTGACTGGACTCCTCCGTCAGTATTCTTAGCTGTTGTGCGGTGCTCATTTGCGCAAAACAATATGTTGGGCAAGTTCGTTTCGAGTTTCCATATTTACAACGCGAGACGACCCCACAGAGAAGAAGGCACACAAGACACACGGAGCGCTGCAATGAAGATGAAAAGGACACCACGACAATGTCGAAAGTGTAGGCACTTGTGGCCATGTGGCCAAACACTGCAGGGATTGCCGATCAGAAGAAAATGACAGTGAACCCTGTGAACCAGTGTACACTGATTGCAACGTCATAGGTAAACACCGTGATGCCCTAACAAGAGAAATACAGGAAGCACATGTAATTGCAAGATTGCAGAACATGTGCACCTTCAGTAGCATTGTCCAAAAAAGAAATCAAATGCCTTGACTGTGAAATTTGACGCATGTCTCTTTTCTGCCGCCCCTAATGTTTCTTGCACGTTTTTTCTGGCCACCAGAGGGTATAAAATGCTTGCTGGTTGCAATAAAATTTCAGTTGTCGGTAACATCGCTCCGTGGGTCTTGTGTTCTTTCTTCTCCGTGGTGTCGCCTCGCGCTGGTAGGTGTTTATGTTCTCTATAACATTGCACATTGTAACAACAAATGTTACCTAAGCACCCCGACTTAAGATAACCTCACTGCAATAAGTATACAGCGGCATTTCATATGCCGTATAGCTTTACGTACGGCTATTAGCATGCATAAAAAATCACCTCCATCTCTCTAGTCTCCACATAGTGTATGCGCAGTTCTTTTCCTGTCAGCGTCAGCTGTTAAGCAAAGAAGGCTACTTGTATTCTTATAAAAGACTGTGAGGGCACGTTATACACAAAGCTTGAACATATAGTAAATGACAGTTACGATCCGGTTGTTTGTGAGGGCTAACTGTAATGAGTCGGCCAACAGGTTGACGTCGCTCATGTTCATCCAGTGTGCTTAGCCTTCGTACATGCTCAACTTGCGGAACCTGCATGGAAGGAAACGAGGCTGTAATTTTTATGATCATCTTTGTCAGGGTAATGCAGTTGGTATCATGCACTTACGGTTAAATGAACGGCCGATCAAAACGTAAAAAAATGTGTGTGAGAACCAAGAATAAAGACAAGCAATTATAGTTATAGACCTTTGCAAAGTCCTTCCGAATAACTGTTTAACTTCAGTGACAATGAGGTCATCAGATCGGATGTTTAGGTTCCTCGCGTTGTCTTTAGCCGTTGGTAATGATCCGACTTGAGCTGTTCCCATTTTTTGCGTTTGAAAGTTCGAACTATGCTTACACATTAGCCGGCGTCGAGAGTTTTAAGATGAACAATTTATGGCGAGGCGGCCATAATATGTTACGAGCGATTATCCCAGACGTTCTTGTGTACAGTGCTTACGGACTGAAACGCTGAAATTTATAGCTAAGTGATGCATGTATACGTTCGTTTCCGTAGTGTTCAGTTCGTGTCATATGGGTGTAGTTTCGACTTGGTCACTTACATCAGATGCAACATTTTTTAGCGGTCAGATTCCTAGTTACATGACGTGGTTATGTGGAGTGACTTGCGCATGCCATTTTCATACTAAAAATCGATTGTGCCTCTGTTTCAATCCGCAAGCAATGTACATCTGTGTAATATGTGCCTCTAAAGCGGATGTATTCGGCCACACCATGTTGATACCGTAAGGTGACATTGATCTTGTCACGACAGAACCACCTACTTGCAGACGTCTCTTAGTCTACTCACTGTATGTGCATGCCACTAATCTTTGCATCTATCCCACGATGAAAATTCCATTGCTTCACAGCACACGATCTCCGTAACCCCAGAGTCGATGCTTCCCGCAGCCACGCTTTGCGATAGCAGCATAAATAAAGAGTCTCGCTTACGGTGTGCGTGACGTTGCAGTCATGTGATTTAACGCGTCTAAGCAACTAGGCGTAAATGCTAGCATTATTGAGTTCAGTATAAATTCTGGACAAATCTTTATTACTTTCTTGCTTTGTCCTCGTGATGCCATCCAAAGTGATACTCAATATACAGTAAATCTAAAACGTTTTTTAGCGAAAACAATTTAAGCCATAGCTTTAGGCTAACTCGAAATAACTGAATGTTATGAATAATACAGGTAGCCCTGACCCCGAGAGTCCCCACATGTGAATGCTAAAAGTAATGGGCTCCTTCGTGCGTTAAATGAACATCTATCTGAAGCAAAAGCGCAGCATGTACGTAAAGCCTATATAACTTTACTCTGACATGTGCGCATGTGCGGCAGAGTAGACCTGGTGTAAATAATGGAAAATAAATGCAATATACAGCGGTATGGCACCATTGCCAAGCGTCATTCATGAGAGCACAGTTTCCCAGCTTTTGTAGGAGGTTCACTAAGAGGAGAGACAGGTGTGACCAGTTGTGGTCCACAGACAAACCCAGATAACCTTTCAAACGACGCATATATGAAGGCTTGATGCGTGTTCTAAATTTATATCTATAAATTTCTACACCCAGTGCATAGCAATGTGACCACTTCGTCACGCATCTCCCCAAATTATTTCAACGATGTCCCAAACGAGACCTCATAATATTTTCAATATTCAATGTATCTCAAGCTTTAGCGTGGGACCAGTTTCCTGGTCCCATGTTAATGCTTCGAATTTAGTGATTATATGAAAGTCCATTGCTGCGAAAATAATTTAGCATGGACGAACTTCGATGGTTCCATCTTAGTGACTGCAGTAATAGTCCCTATGTACGGCCTCTAGCGTTCTTCAGAAACTCGTGAGATTGTTAGTGTTTTCTAGACGCACCTTTAGCAGCTGAGGAAAACTTGCGCCATTTTTAAAAAAATGTTTCCTGTCAAAATGAAACATTTCTGTATTCTGCACAAATAACAATATGCCAATAAAAAAGGAAAAGCGTCCTACCCATTATGGCGGAAATAGTGACTTTGGGAGATTTGTCCTACTTTGCATCACGTTTTTTGCATGGTCATCAGTAATATTATTGTGAACGTTTACTTAGAGCGTCTGGCACGGGTTTATATTTAGACGGTTCTAATGGACCGCGTGCTTTTTCGGGAGGAGGGAAAGATCACTTGACCATCACCGCAAAATAGCCTGATGATGAGCTTACACCAGGGGCGTAGCCAAGGGGGGGGGGGGGGGTCGGGGGGGTTCAGCCCCCCCCCCCGTAATTTTTCAATTTTGCTTGCGCATATATACACGCACACATACAAACGCACGCACGAACATACATAATGTATGGTTGAACCCCCCCCCCCCCCCCCGAAAAAAATTTCTGGCTACGCCCCTGGTTTACACATAGTACAGTGTTGCAAGAAGACAACCGTATGTACCTTAGCTTCAAACATAATTTTCTAACAAACTTTCATAATTGAACCTCTAAGACAAAACATAGCTAAACCTTTGTGCGAAAATCTGAAGGTATGTTTGCAAAACAGCAAGATGGACATGTGGATTTTCTGAAGGTGCTGGCAATCTTACATATGCACGTCGATTCGGCGATATTGCTTGAGTTTGACCTATGAATAAGCCGCTTTACTAGAGCACAGCATAGAGACGACACGTAGACGCGGGCTTAGGAGCCGCCTGACCAGTGCTATGGGCATAGGAAGCCATCGATACCGAAAAATAGAGGCATATTCGCTTTTGCTATTTAACTCCTACTTTGGAAATGTCTTTCTTAGAAGCGTTGCTGCAGATGTGTTGCAGAATAATATATTATCTCCAATAGAAGCAATGTATTTTCATTGTATTCTCCGTGCAATCATGGGTGATAATTATTCGCCGTCCACTGATATATTTTGATGCTTCCATGATATTCGTTCCTGATAGCAGAATAGCACCACATTACATGTTGGCCACTTATAAATTACTGAGACAAAGAAAGAAAACAAGAATGACGAAACTGATCATGTCATCCTTAATCTTTTCTTTGTCACCGTCCTTTATTAGCTGTCAGCAGTAAGTACAGCCCGACTATGTTCACATTCTTCTCTAAGATGACACGGATTGGAAGAATATGTGTCTATGCTGGTGCGATGCTATGTCAGGTGACACGGATACAAGCTCATGTCTGCTAGCGAAGTATTACTTTTTGCAGATTGACAAAACCTATATTAGAAAGAAGCTGTGAAAGACCATGTAGCTCCGGAACTTACCCTCGGTGCGAGGAAGAACGACGAACAGTATGAGCGCAAATTTCTTGATCGCACCTTCCTCGGTGGCTGCGAGCGAGTGGTGATCCTGAACTACGGAAACACTTCTGCCGG
This sequence comes from Rhipicephalus sanguineus, assembly GCF_013339695.2. Classification (NCBI taxonomy): domain Eukaryota; kingdom Metazoa; phylum Arthropoda; class Arachnida; order Ixodida; family Ixodidae; genus Rhipicephalus; species Rhipicephalus sanguineus. The sequence goes on from NC_051181.1 coordinate 108,349,219, forward strand.
ATTCTGTACTCACTCGAGGTGTGATCACTGCGGCCGCTAGCTCGCAGATGCAGAGATACCTTAAAGAACAAAAACATCTTGCGTAACTCCTGGGGTCTTTACTAACGCTTCAAATAGCCACTTGGGAAGATGTAACCCGAGTTAATCTTGCCAACCAAAGCTAGCTATGAGTTAGACAGCTTGGTCTCGTGCCAACGTAACCTCGTTATTGCTTCCAATAGTTATAGAGGCTCACTTTCAAAACGAAAACTTCCTTGTCTCGTTAAAGGTGCGCCGTCCAATACGTTTATCTAATTACGTAGAGGAACGGATTTTCCTTATCCTTATGAGAAAGTTATCTAACATGACCTACCACGATGTCAAGGTGCTTGTTTCCATGATTTGCTTAGCTGGTGGGAAAGAAAAGTGATAATACGAAGAGGGGGCAATTTGTGCCATCATTTGAGACGCATTTCGTTCGGCAAGTGTAAGACTGCGCAGCCGGTGCGATATACTTTCTGTCGCTTGTCATACCGATCAGTAGGTTTCTCCTGCGAAGTGGGTGGATACCAATATTGCTTTGTTTTCTGATTGCTACTCATTCGGCATGGTACATCATTGACTTGGGTAAGATAGCGCCAGACAGTGAAGTTAAAAAAGTTATTTTTGTAAAAGCAGTTTTCTTTTTCGCTGTGTATTCTGCGCAGAACAGGAAGCATTTTTCTGGTTACTGATTATGTTAACGTCTTTATGAGTGTGCGTGTATTGATTTGGATCAATTTTATCTTAATGAAACGGTCATCGCCTATTTGCTAATCAAGAAACATCGGTAAAGACACCACAGAGGCTACAAACAGAGGCATGTGTTTGTAGCCTCGCGTTTTCTTGTCCTTCGGACTACTTCTAGATAAACTTTGTGATCAGTCAAAATTTAAAAGACACAGCCTTCAAGAAAGAAACGTAAGTGCTTGACAGCGGAATAGCTGACCTTCATCTTGCTCCTCAGTCTCTAGTAGCGAGCTTCTGTAGGTTTCATGTGCTTCGAAGAGAAGCCCAGCGGCCTCCAGTCTTTGCCATCCTTGTCCTGCAGTACTACACCCACTGTCGTGGTCGGCGCGTCTACCACAAGGCGGGCTGGCGCGTCGGGCAGCGGATGAATCAGCAACGCTGTAGTCGCTAACCGCACTTTGGCTTCCTCGAAGGAGTTTTGGGCTCCTTGGTACAATGGCAGGTATGCGGTTTCTCGGAATAGCATGGCAGCAGCTAGGTCTGCAAGCAGGGGAAGAATTTGCGCAAGGATGGTATCTAGCGCCTGTGAAAATTGATGAACCCTGCAGACTCGCGCAATTTTCGGATGCACGTTAGAGAGGGGAAGTCCTTGATTGCCCATACCCGTAATTCCAGTAGCTTGATTGCTTGGCTAAAGACCGATGGCCGAGAAAATCCCGGGCTTCAACACCGAAAATGCATTTTTGAGGCCTTATGCACGCCGTGTTCATTCCCTGATTCAAACAGAAGCCGAAGATGGTCTTTGTACTCTTTGTGTGCGCTGCTTGTAATGAGAATGCCCTTAATGCAGACAAAAACGAATGAGAGTACTCGCGTAACCTCGTTCATGAACTTTTGGAACTTTTGCATCGAATGCCTCAGGCAGTCTGTCATGCAGGCAAACTCAAGTAGATCAAATGGGGTTGTAACTGCTGTCTTTGGAATGCCGCTATGCTACACATGTACTTGGTGATGAGAGGTCATCAAATCAATCTTGCTGTAGATTTTTATTCCTGCGAGACGACCGCCGATGTCATGTGCGGAAGGGGACATTGATCCTGTGCAGTGAGACATTCGAATCCCGGTAATTACCACAAGGCCGCCAGCTGCCATAGTTCTGCTATGGTACCAAATTTAGAGGTGGACACCAATTCTGGAGGAAGGACGAGTAGCGCTCAACAGGAGCATGTGTTCGAACGTACAGCAACAGACTCCCGACCTTTTCTAAGCAAGCCTTCGTAAACGGCAAGGTACAACTGCCCTATATTGAATGGAGTATTGTCATGGGAAAGTCAGCAAAGAAGGTGCAGTAGGACGGAAAAAAATTACAATGAAGGCAGGCCTAAACTCGTGCATACATTCGCCATATTGCGAGAAGTTGCACATACTAATGTAAAAATCTATGTATTTCATCTGTCACCTTTCTCATTTCATTTTGGTGTAGGTGCGGGGTAACGGCGCGGTAAACGAAAATCCGCAGTGGACTCCTAGTGCGACACGAGGCGATGGCGACGCAGACTGATCCACTGACAAATAAATTTGGGACATCTGCTACTGGTTTGCTGACCTCATCATTTGTCACAGAGTAAGATCGTAACACCGGAGTATTTTCTGGAGCTGGCAATGTCGACCTAGAGGATGGGCTGAACTGGTACCAACGCATCAGTGTTCTCAACCCCTTGGGTCTGACGTTGATGTTGGCGCAACCAACATTCTACCTGCAAGACAGAGCACATATGTGGTACACGAAGCGCAGCTCACAATCGGAGACATTTGCAAACAGATGCTTCGGTATCTTTTTCGTCAAGCAGATAATGGTAATCGCACCACTAAACGGCAACTCGCGATTTGAGCGCAAACAACCAAATAATCCTACGTTACCTTGATTCTGGATATTCTGGCCCACTGTCGTAAGGTCGATGACAACATGCCGGAATCAGACAAGATTGGCCACATACTGAAGGAGATTGTTGAATACGATTTCAATTAGCTTTTAGTTCGCGAGAATACGCTTTCAGTTAGCGAGAATTGCACCGCAGTAGATGACGTTATGGCAGAGTACCGTGATTTCATAAAGTGTCGCCTAATTCAGCCGAAGTCGGTCCGATTGAACAACACTGCCGCTACTTGGTTTTGCGGGATCTTCAAGTACCTCGCCAATCTGCAACCGAAGACGTAGTACTCATCGTCCGAGGCGAGATAGAGGCTAGCGCTCTTGCTGCTTTTCACGGAGATCAACGAAGAATCTCAGCTCAGCATTGCGCCAATTCAAGCAGTCCTGTGTCAGGAGCTGGAGGTCGCTGGTATAAAGCCAACTTCTGCTGTCGGTCATGCGGCCGTCTACACAAATTATTTGCCCATTCGACCCCAGCAGCTCATTTGTCGCCGATATCGTTACCAGGCACAATGGCGTACCCATGATGAGAGGCCGATCTGCTTCAACTTCAGACGAAGTGGCCGCAGATTTCTCCACTGCCGCAATAGGACTTATCCTCTATTTGGACCCTGTTTCAACATCAACCGCCAGGAGTCCAGATATGAAACTTTTGATAACGGGTCTCAATGGATGACCTTGACGCAACCTTACCCACGCGGAGTTACAGCCGCTCACCGTCTCCACGGGGTCATCGGCCTCATCACCCAATTCTACTGGGATAAAAAATGAAAACGAAAAAAAAATGGAGCACCCAGAAAATACCGCTAAATTGCCCGCTCGACAGAAACATCCTTTTCTTTACTGCGCCCGCGGCTCGCAACCTTTAGACCTAGAAATTGACGGTGTAAAACTATCGTTGCTAATTGAGACGGGCACACATAAATCGGCAATGAGTTCACACCTTCGTTACCATCTCCGCAATGGACTCAAGCCCGCTTCTTTAACTGCCGAACGAGTACACCTCCCGTCGTTGGGATGTGCACCATCTGCGTGAGCATCATTGGACGTTGCTGACACGCGTATCATTAACTTCCAGCGTAGCCGTGGCTGAATAATGCGCATCGGCTGTTCATACGTATCTCAGCCTACCTTACGACGGGCTCGTTGCTGACTTCGTTCTCTTCAAATCTGCGCAGTGAAGCAACGAAAAGTGCTTAAAAGAGTGCCGGTGAATACGTGCGTCCAACAGCACGATTCCTCTAATAATGCGAACGTCTCTATGCCTACTCCTCGCAGTTTTCTGATCTGTCGCGCCTTTCAGGTCAGTGTCCCCCTTAAAGTGCGAGTTCAGTAATTCGCTTTGTACAGGATCAACGCACCGTAGTCGATCCTGCAGCCACTGCTGCTGTATAAGCTGTTTCATGAGAAAGTGTGAGACAATCAGTTATTCGTTTTTTTTTCCCTGACGCTGACGCTTGTTTACAGAAGTGCTCGTCGCACAACTGAAGTTGGTACTCATGCTCGACACAGAGATGCCATTTGCCTATACTATTGCTACAGTGTGCCGATTAGCGGCTTTGTTCATAAACATTACACAATAAAATAACGAACGCGGCCCAAGCACCCTCACACATCTCGCGTGAGTTTATTGAATTTTACTCCGTTATGCGCACTATTCTTTCATTGCACCAAATAGTTTTCTTGACGTGTGCAGTTATTCGCATGCATCGACAATCGTCGTCAGCGATTTCTACGCTCATTTCTACCTCGTTCTTTGTCCCAGTCTGAATTGTCAAGCGAAGAAGTTTTTGAAGGGCTACGTGAAGACATCATTAGGTTAATATCTCAAATTCATCGATACGCTTATTAAAGTAAGGAATGACATTTTCGGCCAGTTCTTTGTGAGTACAAAGTAACTTTATTCAGTCGACCAACAGGTTCACGTCGCTCATTGTGTTCCGGTGTGTTTTTCTTTGTGCACTTCATTTCAGATCAGATTTTCTCTCGCAGGAGCAATAGTTTTTCTTCATGAAAGTCTCGTTTTACTGCCACCTAAAGAGCACGAAAACAATACATTAGCAGCATCATGTCAGTATACAGAAAAAAAATGGCTTCGTGTACTATATATTGGAAACCAAGGTTCAGTGGTTATAAAGTGCAATGAGTTACAATATTCTTACTTAATTTTACCTTCTCAACGCGTACAAATCTTGCAAAGCTAGAAAGATTTCAAACGGATATTATTTAGCTGCACGTTAAAAGTGCAAAGGCAAGTTTTCGCGCTCATGATACACAGCTCTCTACTGCATTTCAATCACCGACATCTATCGGACGCCTTGTGAGCTCTAACATCATAAGATTTCCGAAACGTCCTCTGCTGCGCTGAAATTATTTTCGCCCATACCAGCAAGAGCATGTCGCCGGAAGTGCAATTCATAGTGATTATCTTCCGGCTCCCTCATGCATCATTCGTGTAGTGCAGCAAGCACATTCAGGCCCGCTGTATGCAAAAGCTCGCTATTCGAGTCTCCTTCCACGTTAAGAAAGTAATCCAGGCTGATTTCATCGGTTGTCGTATAGAAAAACAAGAAAACAAGAGGCTGGCCCAAGCATCGCGTCTTTGGATCAACATGCAGTCCTTTCAGAGCTCTGACAACCGCTAAGCCCTGGTGTCCTATGTTTAGGACGTGAAGATTAGGGATTGCTGCAGGTCATCCGTCAATGATGGGGAAAGCTGGCCTTTGCAAATTAGCTCCTCACAATTTTCGAAACGAGAGACAAAGTTATTAAAGGTACCGAACAAGTAGTTGATCAGCACAATATTATCAAATAAAATTGTTTTCATTATCTGCCCTCTTGCGCCCAACTCCGCAGATTTGAATTCCGAAGAATACGATAAGGAAAAAACTGCTGCCTGGGTTGACAGAGCTCTATGGAGGACACCACAGATTTCTTTGCAATATCTAAGTTTTTCACATGACAATAGAGCAGAAGTACTCACATGTCGGAGTCGGTAGATACCGTGACTCGCAGTATTCATGCGGCTCACAGACCTTATTCTGTGAGCAAGAGATGAAGAACAATATGTTATTTATTTATTTATTTATTTATTTATTTATTTATTTATTTATTTATTTATTTATTTATTTATTTATTTATTTATTTATTTATTTATTTATTTATTTATTTCAAAACAGTGTATAGCACTTCCATAGCTACCTAGTTTCCAGACATTTTGACGAATTTACCGAGTCACTAACACTTACAGGGCCACATGCCTGTTGAAACCGTGAGTGACATCACAAGTACATGTACACAGGAGCGGCGTCAGCGCAGCGCATATTTACACCGAATAAGCACTAACTAGAAAATTTGTATCTATAACAATTGATTCTATAAACCTATTTCTATAACAGCCTTTAATCAGCACTAACCGCCACGTAACACTGACAACATTACTCAGTGTTAAGATATGCTGGTAGCATGCATGGGAATCGGTAGTTGAAGTCAAGTGATCTATAGTGAGGCCCTCTTTTAAACTGCACTGCTTTCGAGATCTGCCGGCGTCGTCGTTCTCCATTGCAGAATGCGGTTGGGACAGTTCTGGGTGGACATAGCCTTCACAATTTAAAAAAAAAGGTTCGGGGTATTGGTTTTGAACTTTGTGCTCCAAATACTTAAGCCGGATGCTAACCACTCGGCCACAGTGGCATGCCTTGATTATGTTGTGTACGGCTCTGTGTTGTACGGAGCTCTAATTTTATATCGACCGCAAAGTGAAAATTCCGTCGATTCACAGCACTTGACCTTCCTACCCCCAGAGTATATGCTTCACGCCGTCATGTTTTGCAATAACAGCATGAAATAGGAGTCGCGTGTTTTCGCGTGTGTTAGCATTTCGGGGTAGGCGCTTGCCTTCGTCAGTAAAAAATATTGTATACAAGTATTCGTCGATGTCCTCACCTATTCTCATGATTTATTCCAAAGTCAGACACTGTATAACGAATGCATCACGTGCAGAGCGATTTGAAAGTTATGGATAACATAGGTGAGCGTAGTGCTCAATGTAACCATAAGGCAACGCCTAGCGTTTGGACTGATTCATAAGTGAAACAAATATCTGCGGAACTAAAAGCGCATCACACGTTTAATGCCTTCAGTGCTTCAATAAGGCTGGTGCACCAGAGTGATCCTGGTGCAACTGAAGTAACATAAACGCAATGGCCAGCTGGTTCCAGCTGAAACACGCCAGCTATTCGTTTTTTGCACAGCACGCAATATCACTGCATGTATGCCACACAATGCTAGCATCAATGCCCAGAAATTTAATGCCCCGGCTGCGCTCTGCCAAGCCACTTGGGCGTGTCAGCTCATGAGCGCCAACCAGCCGATCACACGCCCAACTGTACAACAGTGGGAAGTCACTCTGTCTAGCGTGAACTGGTTAGGCGAGAACTCGCCTAACCAGTTCAATTTGGTCGCGAGAGCACACGGGGAAGCCACGACTCATGGGGTCCTGGATTGAGGACTCCACCCCCACCCAAGGCCCGTCGAACGACCCTGCGCTTTCTTTTACACTGCCGCACACACAGCCAACGGGAGTGCAATGCGATCAAGCGCAATTTACGAGAGCACTATTCCTCACCTTTCTTTGAAATAGGACTAGTAAAAGGATAAACAGGTGTGACTACTTCCTGTTCACAAACATACACTACAATCCTTCAAAGGACACATGCGCAAAAGCCTTCGTGCGGTTAACGGAACCTCTAGAAAATTCCGTGCCTTGTACATACTAGAGTGTTGATGTGGTTACGCTGGTCCCTACACTCTAAGACAAAATCGAGTATTTGGGGAGTATTTCTGCCACACAACAATAATCGTCATCTGGCTTGCTCGCGTTTCCTTTCTTGAAAACCCAGCTCTCGTCACTTTCCTGTCAAGAATGCTATGTCACGCTGATAAAGCGCGCGCCGTTCGTGACCGGAAAATGCCGCGACCGCGGCGATAACGCGAGGAAAGCACGCGAGGTGGATGACGATTGTTGTTGTGTGGCAGAAAAACTCCCAAAATACTCGATTTTGTCTTAGAGTGTAAGAATTTAAATACCGTTCCATGTGAGACATCATAATATTTTCTTCATATATTTAGTGTACCTAAAACATTAGCACGGAACCAGTTTTCTAACCCCATGCTAATCCTCGGAATATACTAATTATAGGAAGTTTGATTGGCTCGAAAGCTCCTTAGCATAGGGCATCAATTCTTGTCCTAAGCTACTTTCTAAATAACGACACTGATTCTCTCTCTCTCCTGGTTAAATGCCAATGCATTAGAGAATACTACCCACGTGCTTCGTCCAACGTTTCTCACAAACTTTGATGCGCCTTTAGCGCTAACTGTAGAGACGAGGGACGAAAAATTGTGCGAATTTTGCGTCGCTCCTCTTTCAAGATTGCGCAAAAGTCCCATAAATGCATTGCCAACTAGCCCAAACATGCAGATTCACAAACTTGTCAGACGTTTCGCGCCATTTTGACGTTATTCTGGCTATCGACGACTCCCCTCTCCCCCCCCCCCCCCAAAAAAAAAAATCACAGCATATCCACGGAGTGAATGATGACGAGTGGGCGAAGCTGCGGAGGTTCATCGGTAAACCGTGAATCTTCCGTGAATTCTGCCCAGTACATCATCACCGACGTGAGATCAGGCGTGTTTATACTAAAGGTTCGATGAGTTATGACGACTTGCAGCTCACTTTAATTTTACATGTACGCTGTGAATTTTCATTGTTTAGAAAACCATTGCTTTAGAAAATATCTGGCGTCTTTCGTTAAGCAGCTGGCGTCTTTTCGTTTTGCTTTAGAAACATCTGGCGTTCTTTCGTTTTGCTTTTAGAAAAGATCTGGCGTCTTTCGTTGGTTTATTTCATCAATCAACGGCGTTTTGAACAAAATTTTTATTGTTTAATCACGCACAGGAGAAATCTCATCAGGCACTACCTTGGAGGTAAACAATGGCTGTTAATGGGAATGAGAGACAGAAGAAGTCGGCTTTTAGCTAACACTTACACTTCTACTTCTACTAACGTTTTCTACTGGAACATGCCAATGGCTGCTAATGGGGAATGAGAGACAGAAGAATTCGGCTTTTAGTTAACGCGCACGCTGCCAATTTTTTATTCCTCAACAACGCACAGGAAAAATCTCCCACCGGCACCACCTTGGAGGTCAAGATCTGGTACTAGCGTTAGGACTGGTTACGCACTACGACTACGACAACTACGAGGGACGAACGGGTGCCGCCTTAAGGAGCTTCGCCCCTAAAAAAAGTACAGAAGAAAGACAGGAAAACATTGCTTCATTTCAAAACAGTGTTTCACGGTACCATATTGATAACAATATGGCCAATGGGAAAAAAAGACTTTCTTACTAAGTCCTCCACATAACCTGTACTTTTATGAAAGCGTTAGTAATCTTGTGTTACATCTTCTTCCTCTTTTTTTTATGATCGCCAGTAATATTACTACGCAAGTATACTTACACCACACTTCACGGGTGGCCTTCTTCGACGAGTCGCTGGATCGCTCGATCTTCCGGGAGGTTTGTATATCGCTTCCGTCAGCATCGCTGCGAAAAAGCTCGACGGTGAATTCAAACCAAGTACAGAGCCCAGGAAGGGTAAAAAGTATGTACCTTAGCCGCAAACATAGTTTTATGGCACACTCCTATAAACGAAGTTCTACCGCAAAACACAGCTCACCCACAATGTGAAAGTATGTTTCCAAAGAGAAATTTGATATTCTGAACGTTTTGTCATTCTTAACTGCCACTGGATTGTGCGATATTGTTAATGATACACTGTGCATAAGCCACTTAAGTAGAGCGCTGTAGAGATACATATTGTGATATCAGCAGTTCAGTCAGACTGTGGTGTATCACTTTTTTCAGCCTTCTGCAGCCCAGCTCGTTGTCATCGAAAACATGTCTACGCCTACATCTTTCCGGATATATTCAAGCACATGTACAGATGTCACGTATTGCCGCAGACTTAGGAAGCCACCTGGCCAAAGTCGTGGACATATGAAGACAGTGAAAGTTAAAAAAAAGGTGCTCGCTTTTTCTGATCTTAGTTCGTGGTTTGGAAGAGTCTTTATTGAAGCTCTACCAGCTATGAATCTTTATTGAAGAGAGCGAAGAAGAGAGAGACGAAGAGAAGGAAAGGCAAGGAGGTTAACCAGAGGCGCGTCCAGTCTGTATCCTTGCACTGCAGGAAAAAGAATGGTAATAAAAATTAGGTGCCCTTCGGGAAAATGGGGGCAAAGTGAAGCTTGGCGTGGGCGTGCCTGACCTGCTGCTTTTCTTTCTTTCTCTCTTTTTTTCTTTCTTTCTAGCGCATTGCGGAATGCTCCGTCCTAACTGTTTCCTCCTTCCATGCCGGGAACGGGACCATCATCTACGTGCTAAGCAGCGCAACACTTCTGTTGCTACCGGCAACAACGATGGCCACGCGTTCATATCCAGGCAACAATGAAATGTGGCGACGTGAAATGGCAATTGAGCTCGATAAAAAATCAGACGGCCACATCAGAAACCGCTCATCGCCGATAAGACCACTGTCGAGAGAGCATCAGTGATTGGAAAACGACGCATACAAACACGCATGCGACGGGCGCTACTTCGAGGGCTGCATTTTTGTACACTCGCCGGCGCCGGATTCTCACCGTACGACGCCGCCGCCGCCACCTAAATCTGTAACCCATAAGAAGCTTCCATTGAAATGAAGGAAAAGAGAGAACGAAGAGTGGAACTTCATCCGAGAGAGCATATCGACACCGCAGGCTGTCAGTGAGGTCTGCAGAAGTCAGTTACTGAGCTTGAGGTCTGTATTGGCATGGTGCCGGGCATCGCATACAGAAAACGTCCTATGTGTACGAAGACAGGTGCTAGCAGCAGAAATGCCGTGATGCTCCTGCACAATAATCCTTTAAGGCAGAGTAGCTCAAATAGAAAGAATATGGTTTTTATTATTCGCTGCGTAAAATCTCGCGCGATGCCTATGTGCTGCGCACAGTTGTGCTGGGATGCTTGCATTTAATTTTACTTGAGGACAGAACAGCACCAATAGAAAAAAAAATATGTTGCACTTATTCTTTAGAGAGTTCGATTTCGGATATATTTAGCTCTTGCCCCAAGTATATGTCGCGATGTTTGCATCGTAGTTTTTCTTGACTGCAAAACAACACGACTTAAAGGAATGCGTTTTTAGACTGTCGCGAGTGCCCCGTTGGGTGACATATAGAATACCTTATTTGTGAAGGCTGTGTATTGCTTTGTTTTTCTTTTTTTTTCACATTGACAAAAACTGACTGAACAGGAGTGGTCACTGCTCGAAAGATAACCTTGAAAGACTTTCGCCGCTCTGGAACTCACCTTCGCAGAGAAGAACGACGACCAGTATGAGCACCAGCTTCTTCATCGTGTTGTTCTGGGTGCTTGCAGACGAGTGTTGATCTAGGAAAACACAGACACCTATGGCTGGGTCTGCGCTCGGCCAGCGTCCTTTTATTGCGGTCGCTGGTAAGGGCAGGAACTCTTTAACCAACAACAACATCGTTGCGTAACTCTTGGCTTCTTCCAGAAAGTTGACCTATGCATATTAAGTGGAGATCACTTCTCTTGCACGCCGGAGCTAGCTAGATATGCGCTCGGTCAGCTGTAATTGTGCCAAGCAATCTTGCTCGTCGTTACTTGAAGTTATAGAGACGACTTTCAAAACAAACAAAACTTCCTTGATTCCCTAAATGTGCGTCGTCCGTAATATTTATCCGGTTGTGCACTTAGAAGTCGTTTCGGTCATCGTAGCCAGAAAAGTCATCTAATGTGATCCAATACCAATATCAAGCCGGATCTATCGAAGATTTGGTTCGCTGTATGGCTGGAAATGAAGAGCATCAGATGAAGGCAATTTCAATTTTGAAAAGATGGTTGATCTCTCCTTCGTAGGAATCGATATAATACCAGTGTAAACCATGTCTTCACTGGAGTAGTTGACTGTTTATTATACATTGACGCATGAGAGCTTGCATAATGTGTATTAGAGTTTGGCAGCTATTACACCGTTGTACGTGGATGCACCCACATTGACGCCTAGCACATCTCCATCCCGATGACTAACGTCCATGATCTTGATGTAGCCCTTGTGGTAGCTGAAGTAGTTACCATGCACCCGGACGCAGCATGGGGTGAATCCCGCGCAAACATGGCCTCAGCAAGCGCGTAATGAACAATGATACTCAATGTACACCGATTCAGAGCGTCGTCATCTAACGAGAACAACGCCTTTGCTCATGCATATACTACACAGTGGTTCAGGAACGCGAGAGGCAGAGCTCGCAACTTGAGCCGTGACGCGGGAAGGCGTTGCGATAAACGCTGGCGTCTCTCTCGCTGCACCAAATCACTCGCTGCGCGACATTCACACGTTGACGTCATTGCCTTTCTGTACCGCTTATTGCAGCATTTTTATTAGCCGGTGCTATCGCACTCGACGCAGTAGGAGGCGGTTGATGCACGTGCAAGCTCAACTACTTTGTCGACGAGAGTAAAACATCTTTATTAATAATATGGCAATAGAGCGAGGAGCATTTCAGGAACCCTCAGTCAGAGTCCCTAAGATGATTCCGGCAATGTGTCAAGCCCGATGTATTATGGCTCGAAGGACCTCTGGAGGTCCGTCGCGGCGCGCATCGTCCCACAGCTCTTTTTTTTTTTGCGTAGCGGGCAGAGGAGATTTGGCAAGGGAGGGAAGAGGTTGTCGGTGCACTCAATCGTGACATGGAAGATTGAGGGCGACCGGCCACAGCCCGGGCAATGGTCTGCGTGACAGTTTGCTTAGAGAGTTTGCTTAGAGAGACAAGATTCGGAGAAGTTTCGAGTCGTAACGCTAACACGACGCAAAAGAGAAGCATGTACTTCGTCGTCGCCAAACCGATTCCTCGCGCACGGCGCATTGCACCGACCGTAGATTTTCCTATAATAATGCACTGAAAGCCTCCGTTGCGCTGAAACTACAGAAGCGCTCCATGTCGGCACTCGTTAGCGTCATGTTACAGTACTTCACTTCACTGTTTCTAGACGGCGGCAGCGCCCCGCCAACCAAAATCGGCGTTAGAGGGAGGCGTGAGAGATATAAGGTACACTTGAAACCCCTCGGGCATGTGTGTCGGGGGCGCTGTGGGTAGAGCGCCGGACACCTGTCGTCGTGCACCGAGAGCTGGTGAGTTCGATTCCGAAGTCTTCGAAATGAACAAAAGTTTTTGTTTTTCTTTGTCATCTGTTTGTGTACATTTTACCGACGTCACTTCCGTGACGAAAAGGGTGTCAGTGAAGCCTTGGTGGACCCCGGCATAAAACACTCTCGTGTTGGATAATTCCATCAGATCCCACACATTCTGGGAGTCAATTCTGGGAGTAGCGGCCTATACATTATGGGAGTAGCGGCCTATACCGCATTTTTTTGTTGCTTATTGATACAAAAAGATAAAAAGACAGAAAAACATAGACAGACACAGAAAGGGATAGAAACATAGGAAAAAGAGATAGAAGCAGAAAGAGAAGGAAAGAGATAGAGAAAGAAAGGGAATATAAAGAAATGAAGATAGAAAGAGCGAGAAAGAGCAAGGAATAAAAAGAAACAGATACATAGAAGAGATACATGAAACAGAGAGAAAGAAAGAAGTAGAAAGACACGGATTCGTGGAAGAGATACACGAAACATAGAGAAAGAGAAAGAAAGAGAAGAAAGAAAAAAAAATGGAGAGAAACAAGGACGGCCACCCAGCTGCGCTGTTCCTTCAGGCTTGGCAGCGCTAGTGCGAAGCTGCCATAATCTTTTTTTAATGTGCCTCGTATATTAGATGTGAAGCATCTCATAGCGGAGTTCAATCCGGTGGTGGTGGTGTGCGGCGTGACCACCCTTACTGCGCATGCGCAAGCCCACTCCACACTCCTCCTCTCCCTCTCCACTCCCCTCTCCCATCCCCCTCTTCACTTCCAATTTCCCCTCCCCTCTCCCCGTTCTCTCTCTCCGCTCCCCTCCCACCCCCCTCACCACTTCCCATTTCCGCTCCCCTCTTCCCTTTCCCTCACTTCCCCTCCCCTCTCCACTCCCCATCTGAAACGCGGGCTCTACATGCCGAAGCGCTGCTTCGCATCGCCTCACGTCCCCTTTAGCGGGATATGGTGTGATTTTTCACTTAATTTCTGACTGGTTATGTCTCTTTCACAAGAGGGATAGCAGCGGGCTCTTCTGTGACAATTAGCGCCGCTTGAGCAAGGCCCTTACAGAGGATGGGAATCATTTACAACGAATTGATGACCCGCATGACTTTGTCCAGGAGATAAATATTTCTGCTTGATCGACGATGATTCCGTTTTCTCGCAAATTGCGCTGGACAACAACGATCGCGAGAAGAATACAACACCCGATTGTGTCTATCAATTCAAATTTATTTTCGCTTGCTCTGTGCAATATTACAGCGACGCTCGAACGCACGATGCACTTCCTATTTTGCGACTTGAAAGGGTCAACTTGCTCGTGCTACCTTAACGATGCTGCGGCGACCTCATCGACCATTTCAAGCCACGTGCAGCGTCTGTCATTGAGTTGTGTTTCATGGAACATGAATGATTTCGGGGCTTCGTGAATGTTTCCCATGTACAGATGTCACATTAAATGAGGTTCCAACAATGACATGTACGGTGTGAAATATGAGTAGAGATACAAGGTGCGCTAGTTGGTGTTCACTTGTCTTAAAAGGGGCGCTAAGTGAACACATGCACATGCAGAAAGCGAGAAAAATACAGGACACACGACGTCGTGTGGCCCGTATATTTTCGTTCTCCGCACTCTTTCTGTGTTCACTTAGCACCGCCTTTACGATGAGCGAAATATGACGTTATCGTTAAGGCGCTGATTAGGAAAACTCACATCCAAACGAAATATCTGAGCAAGTACGCCCTAGTGTGACAAAACTGATGTTGGTAGTCACAAGCACACATCTTTGCTGCCGCCTCAGTCTGATATCTTGCGTCACTGACTGGAATCTACACCACGCGATGGCACTATTGTTTATACCATAGAACTCGAGCGTGGACTTTTTCGCACTGGTGATCTCTTGCCGTTTAGGGTAGTTGCATGATGATATCTTCAATTTCATTGTTGATTTCTGCTGATGAAACTTTAACAGTACTTGCTTTTGTGTTTCTTAAATACTACTATCATAATGGGATAGCCGCCTCTAACGTAGCCTACTTTTCCATGTTTTTTTTTCATATATAAATAAAAAAGAATAAGCGCTCAGACAAAGTTGACTTGCGTAGGCAAAAGGCAGCTTTATTCTGTAATGAGCTAAGCATCTAAAAGAACAGTGAAAAATAATCTGAACAGTTTGATGGTGTAACATTCGCAGTGCTCGCCCTCTTTCTACGTCGGGGCTTTCTGATAACATTGCCCCGCTTGCTGTTATCTTGCTGTTTTCTTTTATTTCGTGCCAACCTGCGACTAGCTGCGTAGCGCTTAAAAACGCGCCGCAAGGTGAATAAACTGGGATTGTCTTCCTGGCACTGCTTGAGTCGTCTCTTTCCTGGGCCAGCTGTCGTCCAGCCGCCGAATACGTAACAATGGCCATTTGAACATTTTTGTCTCACCTGCAACTGCAAGCAAAAACTGCCTATTTTGGTCCAAGGGACGTATCTACGCCTTCAGAAACAGCTAGCGCCATTACGTGTACGCCGAAACTATAATTAATGGTTGTTAATTTAATTGGGAGTTGGTGCTAGTAGCGCACATTGTTTCCTTTGTTGCCTTATTTTTTGCTTTGGTTGCGCTTGACGTACCCGTATTTTGTTGTTCAATCGCCATAAATGAAATGAGCAGGAAGAGCAAAATACACTTCTTTCATTCATGCATTGTAGTTAGACCAATAGTGGACAGGTTTGACTCGAAACTGAGACATTCTATTTAGCTCCCTGCGACTATGCCGAACATAGTGGTCGAAATATTAGGCCTAACAAGCACTTTTCACATTTGCGTTTTATGTGCAGAAATTTTTCAGGGGCACTTCACTTGGATTATGCCATTCTCATTCGTGTTTGGCTGTTAATTCTATAGATCACTAAAAGACCGATAGAATGTGACAGAGCGCGTTGAAGGAGTTATATTGTACGAACGCGTTGCACGAGGGCAAAGCGCTGACCGTCCACCACTACCGGCAAAAGGCGCCGATAGTGCTCAGTAACCCCGAAAAAAACGTACAAGTCTTATTTGTAGAGCTTGGCAAGTGCCTCCTTACATTACGTTTTCTTCCTGATTTCTTTCACAAACAGCTATAATAATTTCAGAGACCGCAAAGCTGAATCCCTCAGTGGGCAGTGGGACAATGTTCGTTCCGCTTTGGCACGTTGCCTCCAGTGTGGGACAGGTGGCGACACACTCGTCTTTCAGATAATATTCTTGTGCGAGAAGTAATTTTTCACGGGGTTACCACATGTGGTATAGTTCACTTGAAAAAAAAAAAAGACCACGAACCATTAGTATATTTTTCGAGCCCGAGTCCGGACAATGGTTTAATCAGGCATTGGCAAATTTCTGTAGATGCTTTCTGGCAAACGCACGAAGAAATCGACGGATTCTATGCTGCTTCGCTGTAAAACAATTTCAACATTCTGCGAAAAGTGCTCTGCAAACATCAACACTCTCGTAAAAGAAGCCTACAAAATTGTCATCGGATAGTGAGCTTCTGCGTCCACAGCGAAACTACTTGAAAGGGTCCTGCAACACTTTTACAAGTAACCATCGAATGGTTTCACTAAAGGAGTTTATTGCCTCACGAATCGACCGCCGCAAAAATTTTTAGAATCCGTCAATTACGAGCTGAGTTGCAGAGATTTGTCGCACGCTGTAATTGTTTTCTCTCTTCTCTCGTCGCGACGAACGCGCTGGAAGCCGGAGGGATGGCACGGGAGAAATAAGTCACGTCAATAGAGCGTAATAACCTTGAGTACTTTTTTTCTTTGAACGCGCAGCTAACCTTCAGTGAGATTGCGAGCGCGGGCACGTGGCCACTTTTCGCGGCGGGCGCAGTAACTGTGCAGCCAACGATGTTCAAATCAGCCAATGAGAGAAAAAAGAGAGAGAAATAAATGTAATGCGGAATCCAATGGTTGTGAATTGGAGTATATGGCGCGGTCATTTGAGTATATGGCATCATTTGTAAGGAAGAGGGGGCGATGTTTAGCTGATTTTGAGAAATAATTCTAAATTCCAGGCCGCGTGCTGCACTCTAATGTTTGGCTCGCGTGTTCTTAGGAGCCTCGACTACCGATCGGCAGCGTTTTTTGACCATGCTGAAAAACTCTTGCAGGGCCCCTTTAACATGGCATGGCATAACACATGCGAAGAACTTGTAGAGGCGCCCCAAGCCAACCAGCTGGAGACGCTGAAGCGGACAAAAGCGGGAAGGGTCCTGCCTCTAGACCTGGGCTACCAAATCGACGAAAACAGACATCTGCCTCAGCGTATCGCGCACGCCATTAGGGACAAGATACACGTAGATAAAATACCGAGACACGCGCATCCAGAGTACGACAAGGGAAGAAGACAAGCAAGGATACGAGCGCTTAAGCAAATACTCGCGCGCATTAATACTAAAGAAGGAAGTGTGTGGTACACTGATGCAGCGGCTTACCGAACAAACGACCAATTTGCGATCAGGGTTGTTGACGAGATGAATTCAGCTCTGAACGCCATGTGTACGCGAGCAAAAGACGCGAGCACAGCGGAAGAGCTAAGTATATATAGCCCTGACCATCACAACAGGCAAGAATGCCTTTGTTTATGTGGTCAAAGACTCGCAGAAAGCCTGTAGAAGGTACTGACCAGACGGACCGGAAAGGCAGCAATTGAAATCTTAAAAAACGCAAATAGAAAAGCAGCAACCATTATCTGGATGCCGGGACACGAGTTTCTCGGCGGGAACCAGACGCTTCACGCCGCGGCTCGATATAATGCACGCCGAGCCATCTGCGACACGCAGGAAACACGGGCCACAGGCTGTCACAAACAACATGAGCGCATACCAAGGAAGTAGCGGGCAATTTTGGCGCACTACAGGAACCGAAGAACACGCTACCCACCGGCACATAAGAGGCTCAACAGGGAACAAGCGGTGGAGAAGACTGCAGGCTGGAACCTACCTGCGTGGTGGTTCTGCACGCCATGTATCCGGGGACCTACGGGAGGGACCGCAAGTTCTGCTCACCGGACACGCCTAATACTCTGCGTCATATGGTGCTGTTGTGAATAACCCGCATGTGGCACCATCACCACCATCAGGCTCTAACAAAGCGAACAGAGCCGAACCGCAGCAGGAACAATCAGAAGATCAGTGGGAGGCTCTGCTGCTGGCGCGTGATCTTGGAAACCAACTATGGTTGGAGGATAGGGTCCGGGCAGCAGCAGTGAGCCATGGCTGCCTGGATGAGGCGGTCACCGACCTTTGGGCTGAAGCGTGGTCGTAGAATAAAGTTTGCCTCTCTCTCTGTACAGATAAAGAAACATACTGCAATGACTCTTATTCGCGGCAGAGAGGACGGCCGCTCGATAACAGTAAAAAAGGACCTTTTTCGCTGCTCCTCATTGGATGCACTCTGTCGCACATCAGCGACTCCAGTCTGAATACCAGCCTCTCTTTTCCTTCTAGCACCATCAGATGGCGCTGTTATCAGCAAGCAAGTCACTCCGCCTCGGAAACACTAGTAACGTAAGAGTCACGTCGGTTGCCTTACAGTGAGCTAGCTCAGTGTAGTTGATTCCAAGGAGGCATTGGGTTGATCCAGAGGCCGCACTGCGACTTTACTTTGAACTTCCAGCATGGCCGTGGCTGATCATTGTACGAGCGTCCAAATAAGACGGAAGTTCAGGCAAAAATGGATGCTTGAAAAGATAAAAAATCACAGCATATCCACGGAGTGAATGATGATGAGTGGGCGAAGCTGCGGAGGTTCATCGGTAAACCGTGAATCTTCCGTGAATTCTGCCCAGTACATCATCACCGACGTGAGATCGGGCGCGTTTATACTAAAGGTTCGATGAGTTATGACGACTTGCAGCTCACTTTAATTTTACATGTACGCTGTGAATTTTCATTGTTTAGAAAACCATTGCTTTAAAAAACATCTGGCGTCTTTCGTTAAGCAGCTGGCGTCTTTTCGTTTTGCTTTAGAAACATCTGGCGTTTTTTTGTTTCGCTTTTACAAAACATCTGTCGTCTTTCGTTGGTTTATTTCATCAATCAACGGCGTTTTGAACAAAATTTTTATTGTTTAATCACGCACAGGAGAAATCTCACCAGGCACTACCTTGGAGGTAAACAATGGCTGCTAATGGGAATGAGAGACAGAAGAAGTCGGCTTTTAGCTAACACTTACACTTCTACTTCTACTTCTACTAACGTTTCCTACTTGAACATGCCAATGGCTGCTAATGGGGAATGAGAGACAGAAGAATTCGGCTTTTAATTAACACGCACGCTGCGAATTTTTTATTGTTCAACAACGCACAGGAAAAATCTCCCACCGGCACCACCTTGGAGGTCATGATCTGGTACTAGCGTTAGGACTGGTTACGCACTACTACGACCACTACGACTACGAGGGACGAACGGGTGCCGCCTTAAGGAGCTTCGCCCCTAAAAATTTTTGAACATGGGGTGTCGCAGGAGCCAACGTTCTGACAAGTGACATTGCCTTCTTCAAGGCTGCAGTGACCTGAAGAAGACGAGACCACTTGTCGAAACATGGACTCCAGCAACAACACATGTTCAAGAACTTTAACAGCGAAGCTGTTAAATCTAGCAGTAAGACGCCCGTGAACAAAAAACCCCTACTGCGCCGTTGCCATAGGAACCGCCGCAGCTGCGCGCCACCTGTGCTAAAGATAGTGAAGCCGTCGCCACCGCGCCCAGGAGCAGCCGCCGCCGAGCTGGTGCCATAGCAACCGCCACAGTTCTTTACACCGGGGCTCAGGGACAGCGATCTTAACACATTCAGAATGGCAAGCTTTGCGCGTATTCCGGATCCGCCCGTCGCCGTCTCTTGGCTGCCGCTTATTCGGCCAAGCACGCTGGATCCAATCGCCGCCTGTGTTGTGATTCCCGTGCTGCAGCACGAACGAGCTGAGGGTGAACCAGCTTCGCTGTGCCAAGCTGTGTGCAACTTAGTGCAAACCTCCTGCATTTTTTTTTTCAATTGTACAGCCGTCATTTTTATGAAAGGGAACACGTGAGCGCGTGGCATATAGCCTCGCGCCGCCTATGTGGTGCGGTGCAGTGGCGAAATATGAAAATAAGGGGAGAGAGTGGTGTTGTTCCCGACTACTGCATACACTCCCGTCACGAACGTGTCTTACGCTTTCTTCTTGATATCTATGTTGTGTTGGGGCATTTCAGAGAACAATGATTGCTTTCGATAAGGATTGTTGCTATCACAGCCCCGGAAGCATTCGGGAGATATGAAATGCAAAACCAATTTTGGCACAGATCAGACTAGTACAACAAAATAAAGCGATTAAGGAAAATTGCAAGAAAGGGTGCAGGCAACCTACGGAACGGCACCACTCTCTCCTTTTAGTTTTCAAATTTCGCCACAGCGCCGCGCCACATGCGCGGTACGAGGCTATTCGCCACGCGCTCGCACGTCCCCTTTCATAAATATGACGGCTGTACGTGCGTGGCTGACATATATATCCGTTTTATTTACCTTTACTACCGTTGGTTTACCTACCGTTGGTTGCTTACTCCGTTCGCTTCGCAACTGCACAGTGAAAAAACGCAACGCACTTAACAAACAAAGGGCCGGAAGCATTTGCCTCCAACAGCACAATTCATTTAATAAAGCAAACGTCTCCACGCATTCTTCTCACGGTTCTCTTATATTGTGCGCCTTTCCGATCAGTGTCATCACTGAAATGGCAGTTCAATGATAAGCTATATCCTTGATCAACCCATTCTAGTCGTTCCTGCAGCCAGTGTTGCTATATGAGCCGTTCCCGAAGACACTGACAGATCTTGATTTATTCGTTTCTTTTCTTGTTTTTTTAATACAGGCTGATGCTTGTTTGGTGACGCGTTCATCGACCATCACAAATCGTTACTAGCGTTCGACATGCACACGCTGTTTACCTGTGCTATTGCCACAGATGTGCTGATTACACTATGAAATGACAAACACTACCTAAACACCCTCGCTGATCGCGCCGCATTTCGATATACACTGTTAGTTTCGGCATTCAGATATTACTGCGGATGCTTTCACGAAGAGTATCCACATGCATCGACAACCGCCGTCAGTGATTTCTGCGCGTAATTCTCCTGCTTGCTTTCGTCGCAGTGTGAGTTGTTAAACCAAGGAGTACCCTTCTTGGAGATTTTGGGGTGTGTACATTTTATTCAGCTAATACCTCAAGTTCATCACTACGCCTTCAAATGAGAAATCGCAGTTCCACTCCATCTGTTCGTGAGTACAAATAACTTTATTCAGTAGGCCAACATGTTGACGTCGTTCATGTTCCTCCAGTGTGCTTTTCCTTGCGGGCCTTCTTTTACCCACGTCATCCTCTGGGTCGGGGGGTACCTAAAGAGCGTAAAAATATTATATTTTCAGCACCCGATTAATATACAAGAAAAATGGTTCCACGTCCTATAAGTACGACACAAAGGCTTAGTGGTTGCGGAGTGTAACATAGTGTATCTTGAAATTATCATTTACTTCCACCTTGTTAACGCACATTATTATTGCTTAGTTAACAGAATAGCAGCCAGACATTATTCATTGCATGCTAAAAACAAGTTTTCGCGCTCGTGATCTACACCTCTTTATTGCACTTGAAGGATCTCCATCCAGTTACCCGATGTTTTGACTTATGTAACAATATACAATTTCTGAATGTTTCTGTACTGCGCTATTTTTTTTTTTTTTGGCCAATGCCTGTGTGGTAGAGTTGAGCAAGCTGCCGGAACTGGACTTCATGGTCATTATATTACAGCTCGTTCACGCGCCAATCGTGCAGCCAGCGCATTCCCTTCCATTATATAATACAGTCTCACTATGCCAGTCTTCTCCCAAAATAGTAAAGCAATGCAGGCTGATTTCTCGCTTTTCGAAAAGAGTGGCGAGAAATTGGAGGTGGATACAGGCAACATGGACGTTGATATACATGCGATGCATTTCGAGCTCTGATAACCGCTGAGCCCTGGTGTGCCATGAAGAAAGAACTGCTACCTGTGGCGTCACAGCTGTATGGAGAACACCTCATATTTTTCTTTTAATTATTTAGTTATACATGCCACAATTTAGGGCATCTTTATTTCGGGTCAGTATTATAGGACACCAGTGTCCGAAGGGTTAATATGGAGCACCTTCATTGAAAAAACAAAGATTCGAGGCTGTAATTTTAGTGTATATGCAAATTGCCACAGAATGTGCTCTCGTAACACGGCTACAGGTGAATTGAGCTTTGCGAAGTCGTGCCGGTAGATGGTCCGTGCAAGCGCCTCGTTTCTTACGATTGTGGGGTGAACCATACCGGTCAGCTCGAGCGACGGAATTTATACCAAGAGATGGGAAGCACGGTCGAACACGGCAAAGGCGGATGACTAAATTAAGAAATTCGAAACCATGAACACGAATCGCCTCGCCCAGGACATGGTGGATTGGAAATCATTGGTAAAGCTCTTCGTAGTACAGTGGAAACAAGATTGGCTGATGCTGACAATGAGGATGAGTACATCATGTAATACTAAACCATCTGAGAGAGGGGCAGAAAGTAGTGACTGCAAAAACTAAGTACTCACATGTAGGTTGAAAATCGGCCTTGCAGTACTCGTGAGTCTTACAGACCTTATCCTGTCAGCAAGACAAGAAGGACAGTGTGTTATTTATTTATTTATTTATTTATTTATTTATTTATTTACTTATTTATTTATTTAGTTATTTATTTATTTATCTATTTATTTATACAATGCGTATGAGATTCCAGTGGCTACCCTACAGCCATTTTCACTGATTTACTAGGTAGTTAGTACTTAGGTAGCAGGGTGCGGTTTGAATCCGCCAGTGACGTTACACACACTCACAGACACACACACACACACACACGCACACACACACACACACACACACACACACACACACACACACACACACACACACACACACACACACACACAACACACACACATTTGGTAACAATGGCTAAGTGTTTTAAGCCCATGTGGAATGACATTCGGAAAAATTGAAGTGGCACCTGCACTGCGTTTATATATGCAGATAATTAGCGAAATTGATCGAAACCTTTCCTTGAGTAAGTGATGATCAGGAATACGGATTTAATTTCCCGGGCATGATGCAAGCCGAGGCATGTCGAAAAAGCATGAAGCAATAGTCATATGAATATTGTTAGCCCGCTAGGTGACGATCCTAAGGATATTTGCATTTGATCTCTATAACACGTGCCCCATTATAGCGGTTGCGTTCGGCCACATGCTTATATACACGCTATGCCTCGACCCCGTTCTCGTCACCATAAAAGCACCTTCTTGCCGTAGTCATTAGGTCCATGCTGCGTACGGTGCTTGCCCTATAATTTCTGGTTAACCCCAAAAATTAAAATTCGTCGACTCACAATCGGTGACTCTCGCACCCCGATTCCAGATGTTTCCCGCCATCATGTTTTGCAATGAGAGCATAAAAAAGAGAGTCACACTTACAATGCACGTGACTTCGTAGCCACATGTTTTCGTGTGTATAGGTCTTTGGAGGTACACGCTCAGTAAAAAAAGATCGAGTATTTGGGGAGTGTTCCTGCCACGGAACAATAAACATGTGGCTTGCTCACGTTTCCTTTCTTGAAAATTCAGCTCTTGCCACTTTCCTATCAATTATGCTACGTCACTCTGATAGGGTGCACGCCGTTCGTGACCGTGAAGAGCCGGGCTGCAATGATAATACAAGGATAGCACGCGAGGTAGATATTTGTTGCTGAGTGGCAGAACCACTTTCCAAATACTCGCTTTTTTTTTGTAGTGTAGACGTTGTAGCCTCCGTTACTTCGGATAAGACGTCGAGAAGTACTCATTCCTATATTCACTTATTATCGTGGTTTCATCCAGAGTGATACAGTTAATATAATGAGTCAATAAGATAATTAATAGGAAAATCTAAACTGTAACCTTGGGCTAAATAGAACCAGTGGAAACTTATCGGTAATATGCATAACCTAAGTGCCGCTATGTGACGATATGACAACGCCTGAAGTAAGGCGATTCATACATTAAACAAACGACTTTCGGAATCAAAAACAGAGCATCAGTTTAATGCTTATAATACTTATTTCAATGAGACGTGCACCAGAGCAAGCTTGATGTATATAACTTAAAATAAACTCAAAAGTCACCGAAACTGCAGCGCCCTCAGGCGCGATTCACAGGAGCGCTTTCCACGCATATTTTAGGACGTCTACCAGAACCGTAGCCAGGTGTGAACACGTGTGGTTCATCAACAAACCCCTTTAAACAATACCTTTGAACGACGCATACATAGATGTTTTAGAGCGTCGTGTAGAATCTCAAGAAATTCACATGCGTTGTACGTTCTAGTATTATGATATGGTCACGTTGGTCCCTAATATTGAGTGAGCACGGCGGCACAGCCCATGCAATGTCGTCTAATCGCCTTCTGTTCCTTGAACAGGTAATGCTGATTGCCGCATCATACCAACTGCACGCGTGGAACCAGTGTGCCGTCTGGCCGTCTGCGGAACGGATCGGCACTCAGGGGGACCACGCTATCGACGGCACTCTCGGACACGGTGACCAACGGCAAGCGACACAGATCATGGCTGACACTATAAATCAGCGAGCATCAACCTACAGCCTCAGTGGGCACGGCGGCACAGCGCATGCAATGTCGTCTAATCGCCTTCTGTTCCTTGAACAGGTAATGCTGATTGCCGCATCATACCAACTGCAAGCGTGGAACCAGTGGGCCGTCTGGCCGTCTGCGGAACGGATCGGCACTCAGGGGGACCACGCTAACGACGGCACTCTCGGACACGGTGACCAACGACAAGCGACACGGATCATGGCTGACGCTATAAATCAGCGAGCATCACCTACAGCCTCAGTGGGCACGGCGGCACAGCGCATGCAATGTCGTCTAATCGCCTTCTGTTCCTTGAACAGGTTAGTTATTACACTTATTACGGCTACAAGAATGATGACCGCTTTGTAGTTGTGCTGCCGTGCCCAAGAGTGATCTTTTCCGGCTTTGCATCATTGTGTCTATTGCTTTCTGGCGACGTTGAAATGAATCCCGG
The DNA here is from genome assembly GCF_013339695.2 of Rhipicephalus sanguineus. Classification (NCBI taxonomy): domain Eukaryota; kingdom Metazoa; phylum Arthropoda; class Arachnida; order Ixodida; family Ixodidae; genus Rhipicephalus; species Rhipicephalus sanguineus. The sequence goes on from NC_051181.1 coordinate 108,374,273, forward strand.
ACCAGAAACAAAAACAATGTTGAAAGAGTTGTGTGATGGCCAAAAGGCAATACAAGCCGATCTAGAGAACTTAGGCAAGCGACTGAAGGTAGTTTAAAACAGCCTGAAGGTTATTAAAGAACAGGCGACCACAATAGCTCAATTGTCAAAAACAGTCAAGGAATTAGAGACTACTCTTCGGAAGCAGCAAGAAAGAATGGACAGCTTTGAGGACAGAAGCAGGCGGAATAACCTAATGGTATTTGGAATACCAGAAAGCGAGAAGGAATCTGTAGCCGATCTTGAAGCGAAAGTGCTAGTAAACGTTTTCCGAGAAAGGCTTGGTGTCACCTTGAGCACCGTAGAACGAATACATAGGATAGGGAAGAAGAGCGCCCGACCTCGCCCTGTAATTCTCAGGTTGTATGACTACAGGGAAAAATCCGAAGTGTACAAACAGTGCAGCAAGCTGAAAGGCAGCGGCATCTCAATATCGGATAACTTTTCGAAAGAAACATTGGCGAAGCGTAAGATGCTCTGGGATTCCGCGAAACAAGAAAGAGACAGCGGGCGCCATGTGCGCCTGAATTACGACAAACTGCATGTAGACTCTGACGTTTACACGTGGGATCATTCAAAGAGCAGTCGCGTAAAGGTTCAGCGTCCTAAAAGACGTGCTGCTGCTGCTAAGGATGACTGACGGAAAGAAGAATATAATTCTAGTGCATTCCGCTTGATCAATGTAAATGCAAGAAGTCTGACTAACAAGGTTGGAGACCTGGAATGCATCCTGGCTAACTACGATCCTCATGTGATTACGATTACTGAAACATGGCTACGGCCCGAAATACAAGACCAAGAGCTTGTACCACCGAACTATAAAATCATTTGTCGAGACCGCGATGCGCGTGGGGGCGGAGTTGCTGTAGTGATCAAGGCTGATATCGACTGTGTGCAAATGCCTGGCATCCCAACACATGAAAGTGTTTGGTGCCAAATTAAACTAGATAACACAATGATCATTCTTGGCGCTGTGTATCGTCCGCCTAACTCCCCCATTTCCTATCTCGAAGACATACAGCTTTACTTAGAAGGCTTAAGAATCCGTAGCTCTCGAATTATTATTTCTGGGGATTTCAATTTACCAGGCATCGACTGGTCTGAGCTTAGCGCACAGTCTCGTGAGAAAACCCAATGTGAACTACTACTAGAGATAGCTTTCAGTCATGATTTGCAACAGGTAGTTCAAGGGTGCACACGCATAGTTGGGAAAACAGGGTCGATTTTAGATTTAGTGTTTCTAGACGGGCGATTTGAAGAATATGATGTATCGATAGAGGCCGGTCTTTCAGATCATAAGTTAGTTTATTTAGAGATAAAACAGACCACCGTATGCCCAAGAGCTGATAGCACAAGTACGCATGTCCTATGTTTTGACAGAGCCGATGACACAAGCATTATTGATCACCTTTCGCTATGTTTAGATAGCTTCAGTGAGACGAATGACGTCAATGCAATGTGGGACAACGTTAAAGGAGTCTTATTTCACTGTATCAATAGGTTTGTGCCCATGAAAAGAAGAAAAAAAATAAACGCAACCCATGGATAACACGAGAGATCATACATTTAAAACGGAAAATTAGCCGTGAAAGAAAGAAGACAAGAAAAGATCACAATAAAATTTCCGCACTAAGCATTGCATTGCGCACGAAGATGACTGCTGTTAAAAAAACTTTTTATGATGTGACATTGCCTAATTTTATGAAGGATGATCCGCACCGTTTTTGGCGCCATTTGTCACTGGACAACGAAGGCCCCAGGGACATTGTCAACAATGATGAACTTGTGTTGGACTACTCTCGCATTGCAACTAGCTTTAATGATATTTTTCAATCCGTCTTTACCGATAGTTCTGCAGATGGTTTTTCATCCTTCGCGCTAGAGTCCACGTACATTTCACAGATGCCTGATATAGAGGTATCATATGAAGGCACTGTAGCACTTTGTCTTAATATTAAAGACAAGAAAGCTATCGGACCAGACGGTATACCAAATGCGTTTTTACGTAGGTATGCGGAGTGGGTAGCCCGATATCTCGAGATAATATTTAAGGCATCGAGAGCACAAAAACAGATTCCAGATGACTGGCTAGTTGCAAAAGTTGTCCCGGTACACAAATCTGGTGAAAAGCAAGACATTGGAAACTATCGGCCTATTTCATTGACGTGTGTGTGCTGCAAGCTTCTTGAGCATATACTATCAAAGTCAATCTATAGTTACCTTGAAGACAAGAAGGCTTTCTTTTCTCATCAACACGGTTTTCGACGAAACCTATCCACCGTTACACAATTGGTAGAAACAATTAATGACTTTTCAACTGCACTGAATAACAGAAAACAGATAGACGCTATATGTTTAGATTTCTCCAAGGCCTTTGACCGGGTCGTGCATATGAAATTAATAAATAAGTTAATAGAAATGAATATAAGTTATGAAGTTGTTGCATGGATCCGCTCATACCTCACAGGCCGGACACAATACGTCGAAATAAATGGTAGCAAATCCAATCTGTTAAAAGTAACCTCAGGCGTACCACAGGGATCCGTCTTAGGATCCCTTCTTTTCTTGGTTTATATAAACGATATTGCTCATGACATAGGCGACGACATAACTGTTAGGTTATTCGCAGATGATTGCCTAATAAATCCAGAAATTAATAATCATAATGATCAGGCGTCACTCAAGCGAGCTCTTATAGCAGTAGAAGGTTGGGCCGCTAAATGGGAAATGAAAATCAATGAATCTAAATCAGTCATGCTCAGGCTTACCAAGCGAAAAAGCACGTTAATAAAGGTAATTACGAAATGAATTCCACCACTCTCACCGAAGCGGACACGGTAAAATACTTAGGCCTAACAATTTCAAATGACTTAAGTTGGAAACCACACGTAAACCGGATTTGTACAGCTGCAGAAAAAAAGTTATGGTTCCTTCGCCGCAAACTAAAGCTAGCAACACCATCCGTTAAGCTGCTTGCATATTTGACCTACGTAAGACCAACGCTAGAGTACGCCAGTGCAGTATGGGATCCGTTCCAATCGGGGTTGACAAATCGCATTGAAAAAATACAGAGAAAAGCCGCTAGGCTAATTTTATCCCGGTATTCTCGAAATGACTCCGTTTCTGAAATGCTTCGATTGCTTGAAGTGCCTACGCTGGCTCAACGCCGGAAACTTGCTAGACTTAAATTTCTTTTTATGTTATCAAAAGGACACTTTAATATTGAATCTAAGCCTTATCTTGTTTCCAGGCAAACCAGCAACGTCAGATCAAGCAATCAATTTTTGTTCTTGGTTCCAAAAATGCTGTCTTGATGTGTACACGTATTCTTTTTTTCCTCGAACGATAAAAGAGTGGAACGAGTTGCCAGTGTCTGTATTGACTTCAACGAGCATTGAAAGTTTTGAAGAGCGAATTAAAGATCTATTACAAAAATGATTATTACTAGTGTTATACGTACGTTGTTATGAGTTCTCATAACGTTCGAAACTCTGTAGTTTTTTTTTTTTTCATATTGCATACTGTAACATCGTCCAAATGTCTGTCTATATGTTTTTTTTCTTCCTACAGTTTCTTATTGGGTTTTGAAAAATATGTGTTCTTTTCTACAGTTTTGTTTTCATTATACTATGTTCTACTTACTATATTCTGTGTTAGCATTAAAATCACTGTACCCACCCTGTTACGGCCATGACGGCCAACAGTATTTGGAAATAAATAAATAAAAAAAATAAAATAATATATTACGCGGCGCTCAGAGTGAGACCTCATAATACTTTCAACAGATACTGGACTAATTTGAAGTGCTAACATGCCCTAGTTTCTAACGTTATGCTAATGCTCGGAATATACTGAATCTATGAAAGGTCATTGACGAAAAATGCCTTAGCATGGGACCCGGTTCCTTGTTCCACGTTGTGCATCAGCAAAT